>NC_090765.1:46927740-46947432 GCF_036898095.1 Palaemon carinicauda | reverse complement strand
TATGTATGTTATATATATATATATATATATATATATATATATATATATATATATATATATATATATATATATATATAAGCAAAGTTTTTACAAGGCAGCTTATCTTACGCTTAATAATGGCTCTTCCCTTTTACGATAACTTCACAAGTAATTTCATTTGGATTCTTACTTATGAAGCTGCGACAATTTTGAATACAAATGGCACTGCGACATTCTTAACAGCCCTAGTCTTTGAATAGACGCTATCGAATATTAATGAATTTGTGAATATATCTACACATATTTAATACCAGGTCATTAATCTTACGATTAATTCATCGAAAATATATTTAAGCAGCTGAAAGTCATTTCAAATTCAAACAAGTTCCAAGACATAGATTCAAAAGGCAATTTACTGATATCTATCAAATCATAAGAAAAACCCATCTCTGTCTTTTACGTGCAAGATGAAAGTCGAGCTGTGGACGCAATGTCCAGGGTATAAAGAACAATATCTTCTTGAAACGACTCCATGTATAATTAATATCAACTCAGCCGAGCACCTTCAGAATCCTTTCATGCAAGATTCTTCACACTGACGACAAAGCTTTGCTTTTGTCTAGCTGGTGCGCTTGACTAAAACGCATATATAATTAAAATCGAAACATGTCTCCTGTAATAATTGTGTTCAACAACGTGGTTACCTTGGTTTCCTAGATCAACTTTACAATTCTGAGAATCTTTTTCCTTAGTTAATTATTTTCTGTTATCTATTTGATTCATAAATTAATAAATACGCTCGATCTTCAATCAATTTTGAGATCATTATTTGACGTTCGTCAGTTACCAAATTACCGCTGAACAAGACGACTATCAGGTGGCATGTTCCTTTATGGGGTCGACAGTCTACCTAATTTCTAGGGGCAATTCTAGTAGGTATTTTCCCCCTTGAAACACTGTAAAATACTCATAAAAGCTATTCACTAAAGTTTGTAATACGAATAATACATACGTATTATTACAAAAATTCCTTGATCAAATAAATAATTTCATAGACGCCGGCTTTAAAATGTTCACAGTCTTGGTTTACCTCATCAAGCAAAGGATCTTACGTCCACAAGGATATACAATAGTCCATTCCTTATCAGTAATCTACTACTCGTGGTTGTGATGATAATGGCAAACACTAGAAATCTTCCTTTATTCCAATAAATGGTGATTTACTTATAAATATTGAAACAAAACTTTGCCCAACACATATTTCTGTGCGATATGGCATCTTTGAAAACAACAAATTACCATAAAATTCTAAACCATAAGCTTGATACTCCTAAGTGATGGTAAAAACCTTAGAACATAAGAGTCCCTTAAAATAAAAGCATTTTTTAAACATTAATTAAAAGCAACTCTGGTAGAAAAGGCCAGACATGCCCTTAGTCATGTCTGGGGTTTGGCCGTTTTCATCAACACGTTGGCCACTGCAGACTGATGAGTGGCCCTGACTTACTAATCATGGTAATACAAAAACTCTTTCACCACGTTAAGGTATCCCCGCTCAGAAAGGGATATGATATATATATATATATATATATATAAATTTATATATATATATATATATATATACACACACACATATACACACACACACACACACATATATATATATATATATATATATATATATATATATATATATATAAACAGGAGAGTAACAAGTAATTCCGGGTTTCAGCGAGTCTTGAGGTACGAGTGCTAGCAGGTGTTTAGTGCTAATTAATTACCGAATAAACCAATGGACGTTATGCCGGGAGAGATATGCGATTTATCAAACCTAAACTACTGTAATTGTTATACCACTCACGTAAGGTGCCACATTATCTGATTTGACTTTCGGAGGTTAGGGTTGCTTCATCCCAACCCCTTTGTCTATAACAAAGTATAAAAGTATCCACAGTACAATCAAAGGCTATTTGAATTTTCAGTTTTCACATCGCATCTAATTATCGGTACGTTCCGAATGAAAATAAAAAGTTCAATCCAAAATGTATTCATGTTTTCAAATGTCTCGGATAAACAGATGTAATTAAATGCAAAAGACTCACCTATTTGTATCTATTTCATAGTCTAACGATCAACTATCATATGAAATATCTATTCTTATATTTCAAGAACCTAGAAATTCGGTTTTATCATCAACAGACTGGTTTGGAATGGTTTGTGTTAGGAAAATCCCAATCAAAATGTTATATTAATCTTCTTTGCAATAACTAACCGACTTGGAAGGTTTTGCTCGACTCAACAAAAGAATATGATGGCGTTTATCGCGTAGTCTAACATACAATAGATGACCGTTAAGTAAAAAACGATAAGAGGGGACAAAAATCATTATATAAGCAACCTAAATATGAGGAAGGAATAAAAACAGTAAGATATTAAAACCCTTAAATTAAACTATGTTAAACAGAATCTGATGAACTTTGGAATTTGAAGAAAAAAGACTAATATCTTCACAAAAACATTTAAGACGCTTAGGAACCTGATTAGATACTAGACTTCTTAGAATATATATAAACACCAAGTTATTCTTCAACTGATGTTTTAATTTCAGTATTTTCAGCTTATTTTTTTTTTCATTTATACAGCCCTATGGACTGATCATAAAGAATAATTACTTTCATTGTTAAGAGAAAAATTCTCTCTCGTGGAGACAGAGACTGCCTAATAAGTCAGTCAGCGCAGCAAAAGTGTGTGTGTGTGTGTGTGTGTGTGTGAGAGAGAGAGAGAGAGAGAGAGAGAGAGAGAGAGAGAGAGAGAGAATCATACCATCTTTCTCCCCTTCCACCCTATCAGTCCAATAATTAACCTATCATATCCCTAAAAGGGTCTAGCAGTTACTTCTGATATCTTTTATAATATGTAAATGCTTGACTGATGGACGTCGGGAATAACCCCATTGATTTATTAACCCCTGTACAGAATAAAGGCAAAATGATGGCGCAAGAAGATGGGATCTTAGTAATAGTGATTTTTTTTTTCAATATTATTGATTGCTCTGAAAATTCGTTTAATGTTTTCCAATCAGCCATAACTTGGATAAAATATTTCTTTTTAAATAAACCCTAATCTTTACTCTAAAAACTAAATTATAGCTTACATTTCAAGAATTTTATTTAATCACTACTAGCTGATAGAAGACGCTTTTATAAACTCCATCAATAGAAAAATTATTTCCTCGGACATTTTAATCTTTACTTAATTAACGATAATATATATTTCTCAGAGCTTGTACGTTTCTGAAAGATTATATTGCCCAGTATCAGATATTGGTGAAACGAAAAGCTCATCTTAGTATTCTCATGTATGCTGAGACACTGATTAATTGGGAATTTTATCTCAGTCTTAATCCCTTGTTTTCACACATACATCTATTTTATCATAATTTTAATCATAATAACATGTTCTAATTTAACATACTTGCTTTCTCTTATCTCTGATCCCCCTTTTGCACACAACCATTTTATTAAGCGGAACTCGAATTTGTGTTTAAGAGCCTATTTGCCTTGCACCGTATAAATTTAGGAATACTGATAAAAGTAAATACTTTTTTCTTATGTCAAATAAAGTAAAACAAATTCAAAATAAATCAAGTGAAACACATGGAAGTAATTCTGGCACACCTCGCTTTGAAAAAGTGCATTAAGACAAACCCTCACAGCGTGGCGAGTTCCTGTGCGTATCCCCATTCACCACTTCTCCCTACACTATATGTTTGGCTACCCGTCGCACAGTAAGGGTGTCACAGGGTCCCCTTCTTCGCGGTGAGCTGTGCCAGGAATTCCTGTGTCCAACTGTACATCACAGAACTCCCAGCCACCAATGCTCTGACATTATCCCGATATTCTTTGTCTCGTTTCTAAGTACTGGAGACACAATTACAAGGTTTTAACCTTTAATTTTATAATATATTGCGTCAAGAGGATATTAAAGGTAATAAATATAAAAGATAATCCTCTTATTCCGTACAGCACTTCTGTGTTAACGTAATCATTACTAAGTCCGATATGGTTAATTATATTTATTAACACCTTCTATAAGGACGTGTATAACATATGGTAATGTTTAATTTTGGCTGTTCATAGAATAATAAAATCAAATGTATTTTGATATATTAACTTTATATCGCTGCCTGCTTGTCTTTAAAGTTCTATTATATGTGTGTCAGCTATATCATTTGCATATAGGCGTTTCCTTTCGTCAAAGTTCTTGTCTAGATGCTTAAAGGGATAACGCCTGGTTGATGTCTTCGATCTGAATATTTTTCTACAAAACTATATCCAGTATCCAATAACATGTAATTTAAGGGGTGCTACTTGCCTGATACGAAACGTCAGGTAAACTATTTACATTTCATGTCAGAAAAAAATATATTGTAATAACAATTACTTTTTAACAACTGTGGGTTGTGTGAGAAACAGAAAATTTTCGTATTTAGGATACCAATGTAAAATTCTTATCATACAGCGCTTTGATTGTTATGAACTACGCAATACCTTTAGAGGTCATACGTGGTAAAACCTCATTCGAATTTCTTGTAAGTAAAAAGTACACATTAAACTAGATGTAGTTTGAAGACTGGCCTGTAGCACAAATAAATAAGAATATTATTCGAAATTCTATTCAAACGTTCGTGGCTTTGGGACAAATATTCTTATGTTCTGGGTCATGTTTCCAATGATGACCTCACGTTTACTTATGTATAAAAAGCCTCTCTCTTAACACGTCGGATGATCCATTCCAGAGTTCTACGAGAAGACCACACCACCGCAAAACAGTACATGTCAGTTAATAGCTGTCAATATCATATTGGGTGGCAATTTGTTCCCATGCTGTCTTTTGCTAACTATATTGAGTTTAATGTTAAGTGTTGGGGATGGTGGGTGTTACTGATTAGCTTGAAGGGCATATGACGTTATATTGTATCAATCTCTTACCGGTTGGCACGTATCCCCTCCCCTACCATTGCCCATTTGCAACAAAACTGATAAACTAGTAAAACTAAAACTCCCCAGTCACGACTATACGTTTATAAAAATGTTAGAAATTTACGCTTGTCACTCATCTCATCAGTAAAGATGCTAGCAGAGATTTTGCGTTAGTTACATCCACAGGAAAAATATGTACGAATTATCAATTTAGTTGTTAATTCATACAACAGGGCATATCATAAATAAACCAATTTAAACATAAAATCTTTGTAATCAGTTTCAAAACAAGAAATTAGCTGGTAGTTATTCTGAAGAATATAAAAGGTATGTTTTTGGTGATCCAAAGGGAATAAGGAGTAAAGTGAATCCCATAGTTATTTTGCTGCAGCGACGATATCAACACCTAAAAAAATATAATGCCGATGCAGAGAATCGAAACTCAATACAATCTCACAGACAAAACAAAAAATAAATATTGACCAATCGCAAAATATTTCCAACAAGTAAAACGCAAACGTTAAATTAAGTCAGATCGTTTTTGAGATGAGGAAAGAAATAGAGATTCAGTAGAACAATGGTTCACAGGCTCACTAGGTATAATAACTACTGCACTTGTCAAAAACAAGATTAATTTTTGAAATAACTATACACAATAGATTAAGTAAAAATTTCAATCTCAATATCCTCGAGCTCCTCGAGTGGAGGAATAAAGGGAACCTCATTAGTTTAATGAAATACGACAAAGAGAGGACCGTGGGTGTTCAATAATAAACTTGTTGGAAACTCATGTTATTTTTCTAATCCAGATATGAATAAGATTCAATTAAGGTAATAGGAATAGCAAGACTAGATAAAACCAACGGTTCAAACTCTCGTTTGTAATTAAAGTGCAGAAACAAAGAAAGATCTTTACAAATGACAACGAAACACTTAACCTTTGACAGGTACTTATAGAAATAATGATAGCACAACCGAAACAACTCTTAATGTGGTAATCTTAAAGCTTTTCTAAGGAATTTACGTTGATAATTTTTTTGAAATACGTTCCTACTTTGCAAAGTTGCACCAAAAGTAAAGCCTTTGCAAGCAACTATGCCCGATTGGCTTTAGTGCCCATTACAGGTATATAAATTTGAACAAAATTCTGCCTGTTGGGAACGAAATTTTTGGAGGCATGGGCTTCTCCTTAAATATCTCTTACACGGACCTACCGGTATTCGGAATTACAGAACGTTAATTAAAAAAGTAGAAAAATTGAAAGGGAAACTTCCGGAATTTGAAAGCAAATCACTGAATAAAAAATTGGGCTAAATATGGCTGGAATCACTGAATATCGAGATCCTAAGATGGAAACCTTAAACTGGCGCTTTTTCAACATCCAGTACAGACAGAATCGAGCTTCAACTAGTGTATATCTCGCCGTGCAAAATATTTTGTAGGATCACTTTGAACAATATGAGCAGAAAGACAATGACATTCACCGTCCATATTCTCACTTATTCGTTTTCCTATTTAAGAATCTAGAAAGAAGATTTAATTATTTAGTTAATTAAATCAGCCTGTTAATTTGATTAAACTTTCAATATCCTGGGGGAGCGTGGGAGACTCATTTAAATAAAAGGGGTCCTTGGTAGTGAAAAAGTATTGGAATCACTGGCCAAGGGCCTGGAAAAACTTTGGCTTATAACAATTTTGATTTATCAGTAACTGAGCCATCTTACAGAGAACGAGGAATCGACGTATTCCTTTGTTTTATTGACTACACTAAAGCCTCTGATACAGTTGCACATGACATCTTAAGGAACGATATGTACTCTATCACGTTGACTACGATGTGCTCCACATATGGTTCACAGGGGACTCTCTGAATGAGCAATGTGTACCCTATGTGGTACACATGCTAAGAATTATATATTTTTTTCAAGTATCCAAATTTTATCAAAATGGGCTTTTTTTTATCAAAATATTATTGTAATACATTGGAAATTAATTAAAATAAACTAGAACATTAAATAAACACTTTATTTATTATCAAAAATAATCTTCACATGCTTGCAAAAGGGGCATATTTTTTTTTAATTCTTTCTTTCTTTCAGTAAAAAGAAATAGAAAACATTATCATTAGATCAATAAAAATGCTATCCTTTTAACCCTAGATTATATTTATATGAATTCAATATAAAAATAAATAAGTTTGGTAAACATTTTACTTCTGAAAAAAAAAAAAAAATTGTATCCTTTTCTTGGTGAAAAAATATCCATGCATGATGAAGGAAATCATGTAGTATTTAAATTTTTTTTCTGTTTCGCTTCTACATAAGAAAAACCAATAAAATACACAAATTTATATTCTTCAAACTGAATGTTTCAAGTTGAAACAACTGAGACAAAGGAAAGGTTTACCTCACAATTCTCACATTATGTGGCTACTCTTTGTGCTTTCTTTCGAGCTACAGAACTTCCTTTATTTTGTGACAGTATCTCATAACAGGAACGACAAAGCCTTCTCGTCTTGGCTTTAGGGCCAGTAGCTTCAATCAGGGAATGTTTTCTGTATGCATATGTACGCATTTGCGTATATACACTGTGTATATATATAATATAAAGGAATAAGTAGAAATGAGAGAGAAAGTAATACTTACATACATATATACACACACACGCTCACACACAAATATATATATATATATATATATATATGTATATATATATATATGTATATATATATATATATGTATATATATATATATATGTATATATATGTATATATATGTATATATATGTATATATATGTATATATATATATATATATATATGTATATATATATATATATATATATATATATATATATGCATACATAAAGTAAATATACATACATACATATGGTACTAAAAGGAAGGCAAGAATTCAAATATTCTCTGGGATGTTAATTTTTCATCATATTGGGACTATGGGTAACTTGTATATCAGTCTGTATATGCAAGTATATATATATATATATATATATATACACATATATATATGCATATATATATATATATATATATATAAACTACCCATTTTGTGTGTGGATGTGTGCCATTCCTTTTTCTGTTACTTCCTTTATCTTATTTTCTAAAATTTTATATTATAATATATTCTCTTATACAGACATAAGGAAGAGTTCTTTTCCACATTTTATTCCTCTCTCGCATAAGTTTGAATATATGTATGTATGTATGTATATACATGGATAGACAAGTACAAAAAGATGGACTACCGTATACAGATGGAAAGATATATATGAATAACTGAAGACGACCTAAATAATTTACTTGTATGTAAATACTTTTATCTATGCAAAATACAAATTTATATTGCCAAAAATACAGCCTGTATATATGTTTCCTAATGTGTGTGTCTGTAACATGTATGCACATCTTATATGTATTATATTCGAGTGTATGTTTATATATATTCCTACATACACACGTGGTTACTACAAATTTTATGTGCACATATGAAAACATACAAAGGTGTTATATATATGTGTGTGTTTGTGTGTGCATGTACATACATGTGCGTAGTAACGCTTGCAATCATTCAGGGCGGTGTGTGCCTTTCAGAGTCACACTGAGTATGAGCTACGTCTGGTACATGTTGCATACGGTAATTTCCTAGATCAGTCTGAGCGATATGCACCATAACTGAACATCTAAAGTGTGAGCATATTCGGCACACAACGCCAGCAGAATTATCTCTAATCATTTTGGGCGACATGAGCCATATATGACCACATCTACTATGTCCATATTAGGCACACAACGCCTGTAATGAAGACTTTCATTATGACAGGCGAAGTGTACCACAGAAAGTCACGCTTTTTATACTGGCTGAGCACTAGGCTTACCTTACAGATACACCATAACAATTCTCACGTCAATAGCTAGCTGGTTACTGATTTTAATTGGGGTTAAAGAGAACGCCCATTGGGCTGTTTCACAGCATTGCCAATCGAGTCAACTTGCTATGGGTTTTCCACCTCATGTCATCTCACTTCTGAAAGCACTGTACAATCAACAGAAGGCAGCAGTGCGAACATCTTATGGCCTAACGGATTGGTTTAACATCGGACAAGGTGTCAGACAAGGATGCATTGTTTCTCCCCACCTCTTTAACATCTACTCGGAAACCATAATGATAAATGCGCTTGAAGACTACGAAGGAGGCATAACTGTTTGAGGACAAAAGATCCCTAATCTCAGATACGCCGACGATGTGGTGTTAATCGCTGGAAGTATGGAGGACCTCCAAACATTAGTATCAAAAGTAAAAGCCGAGAGTGAAAAAGTGGGACTGTACCTAAATGCTAAGAAAACAAAGGTCATGAAGTGTCAAAAAGCCCCATCTGATCAAGAAATTCTACTAGACGGAGTTGCCCTAGATAATGTCACTGAATTTACTTACCTCGGAGCAACTTTCACCAACAATGGAGACGACTCCCAAGAGATCAAAAGAAGAATTGGTATTGCAAAGAATGCAACCATTGCATTAAACAATGTGTGGAAAGACAGACATATCACTCTAAACACAAAGAAGCGGCTTCTCAAATCACTTGTTTTCCTCATCGCATCATACGGCTCAGAATGTTGGGTTTTAAAAGCTACAGCTCGGAAAAGATTAGAAAGTTTTGAGCTATGGTGTTACAGAAGAGTCCTGAGGATAAGCTGGATTGAGAAAGAGACTAACGCGGAAGTTCTACAAAAGATCAATATCGAAAAAAGATTACTTGACATTTTGGATGAAAGAAAACTAACTTTTATTGGACACCAGGTTCGGAAACACAATACTCTGGAAAGAACGCTACTAATTGGATCAGTCTATGGTACACGAACGAGAGGAAGTTCTAAAACTAGATTGAGTGACAATATCAAGGAGATATGCGGGCTAACGATGGTGGAGTTGGAAAGGAAGGCTCAAGACCGGAATGAATGGAGATGTTTTGCGCAGAAGGCCACGGTCGTTCGACATCGAACACCCCGTACTTGATGATAATGACAATGTTTAAGCAGTTAAGTTGCGATCAAGACCATTTTTTTTTTCTTTTGCGGTTTTGATATATCAATCTCCTTTCATTTCAAAATATGAATCCTTTCTGATATTTGAAAGGGATTTTTTTTTTTTTTTTTGCTGGAAATAATATCAACATTTTCCATATAGTAATTTGTGAACTGTATTATGTATTTTTGAAAAACATATATACTCTACTTTCCATTTGACTTTTCAGTAAACCTTTCACTTCTCTTTCACGTGATTCCTGTCATATCCAGGGTACTGAATTCAAGTATTCTAAAAATCAAATCGGTGTTTTCAAGTTTTCTCCCACAGAGTCTAATACAAGGAGTATAAAAGGCTATTACATTCTTTATCATATTTCTCTATTTCTCTCTCGATAGATAGAACTATGCAATGTTTACAAATTTTGCAATCCTTTCCATTGGAGCTACCACCTTTTTGTCTGAGATTTTTATGAAGCTACAGATTCGATAAATATCGAAAAATATATAAGACAAGTCTAAATATATATGCTAGAGGGGAAAATACGACGAGAATACGAAACACTAACAAATATTCAAGTTATTCGTTAATTTTAGCTAACGTCTTCAACATTTTGCATACAGGATTATACAAAACTGATGATTCCACGTAAAACATCAATAAATTATCTTTAAAAAAAAAAAAAGTTAAAGGGTTAAGTGATTGCTGAGGTTGTAGGCTGTCCATCAAGCAAGATATTTAACTAAAGACGACAATCTTCAGATTTAGATAGGCCTCAATAAATCGCCCCCCCCCCCGGGGGGGGAAGGAGGCTGATTTACATATTGATCCCATAGAGTAAATAGCAAAAATATGAAGAGTATACTAAAGAAAACTTGAATATTACTCTTCTCTCATCAAAATATACGACTTTTTTTTTATTTCTAACTAAAATTTGATATTCGCTGGTTAAAATGAAATTTACATAACTAAACTGACTCAATATTGTAGTAGCCTTTTGACCAGAATTTCTTAACGATTTACACTGGATTCGATTCCCAAAAATAATATAAAAATGAAATAAATCAAATTTATAAGACAAAGACAGAAATTAATGGAAGGTTAATCGGAAAGTCTTGCTAGTATTGCTGAACATTCTTGACAAATAAAAATTAATGACTGCTGCAGAATATTGAAGAATTTAAGCAAAAAATTCCAAGCCTCCCAGCTCTTTAATGGACGCCATAAACACTTGAATTATCGACGGATGGATTTGGCCTTAAAGATGCATTGAAATGTCGCTCTCATGGTAATATCGATTCTCTCTCTCTCTCTCTCTCTCTCTCTCTCTCTCTCTCTCTCTCTCTCTCTCTCTCTCACACACACACACACACATTGGAAATCCGAGAAATGCATCTCAGAAATGAAGAGTGAAAGCAGATATGGTAATGACCTGGGTGAAGTTGCATATGCTAATGACCTGATATTTCTAAAGATCAAAGGTAAAGGCGCTCTACAACTCCGAATCAATCTGGGCCGTCGTCCTTTGATATCGTTCCTCTCATGAGATATTCCAATCAACTATTGCATGGATTGCAAGAGAAACTAAACATTATTGTTGCTTCATCCATGCAATCTCTATCCCTCTTGTCTTTGTGGTTTTGGAATATTACCAGACAGTCTGGAAGATAACATGAAATCTCTCGACATCCGTTAGCAACAATAAAAATTATAAGTCTCAAGTCTCGGGGAAAACAAAATTAACCGATCTTCGCTATTGTTTATTTCATTTTTTTCATAGACAACGTGCGTCTTGTGTAAGAAAATAAGTAACTTACTCGTTCTTTACTTGATGTAAGCTTATTTATTACCAGGTAAAATAGAAGCTTTGTCGTTCTTTTGGTGTTATTTAACAAATCCGAGGTAATTCAAAATTTCCCTCTAAAGGCCAATGTTTAATCATTCTTCTTATTCGCCTTTTTCGTAGTAAAACTGCAATATGATTTTACCCAAGTTTACCATCAAAAATTCTTACCACCAAGTTCATAATTAGTTGCATTATTTTGTTTTAAAAATGTGACACCTCATTCCTCACTTTTCTCTTTTCTTATAAAACAGTAGATCACAATCAGTCTTAAAATCTCTCTAGGGCATTGTCCTGCTCGATAGGGCAATGTCACTGTCCCTTGCCTCTGCCATTCGTGATGGATGGAACACGGACTCTTGTGTTATCTGCCCGCTATGCGCTGTTGCTAATCCCTGTCAGAGGGTAGTGTCGGCAGTGTACCTCAATATCCTTAAGTAATACCTTCATAACATCATCTTAAATTCAGCTCCCACGTGTCAGTGGTGCTCTCTCTCTCTCTCTCTCTCTCTCTCTCTCTCTCTCTCTCTCTCTCTCTCTCTCGTAGATAAAAACTTTGAAATAAGTGCTCTTAAGAAATAGAAGTGTAAATAAAACCACATCATGATGGGATATTGCCACTTGTATCGATCTGAATAAGGAAATGGCAGAGATTGGATAGGATGTGATATTTATGATTACTACTACAAAAAGGTATCTATATTGACATAGCATGATGGTGAACACTCAGGAGAAAATTCTATGGCTCTGTCCACAGTTGAATAAGCAAAGCTAAAATTGTTAAGGAAAAACAGGAAATTTACACACTTGGAAGTGCTTAAGAGCTACAGACGAGAAACAGTGCCATGGGAGATGAAACAAGAATTACTGAAATGGAGAGCTATTTGAAGAGAGGCGCTGTCGAGTCAGCGGACCCAAAAGTAAATAATTTCATTGAGAAAGTTGATATTCTGGCGAAGTTTAGAATCATTTAAATTAAAACTTCGATCATTGACGGACCCCCCAACAAGATATGACATATGCGGAAAAGGTTATCGAAAAATTCCATTGGTATTCAAATCCACATAAGTTTCAATGAAAATTACCCACAAGAAAAACAAGGTTGAAAAAAAAATATACCAGTTAATAATACAAGATCCACTTCATATGCAAATGCTGTTGTAAATTTCGCTGATGACAATATTAGAGACGAAATAGTAAATAAGATATACAATATGGTTACTGATGCTGAAACGACAAAATAGCAAAATGAAAACAAAAAATAGTGATATTAGTGAGGAAGACGATGTAGTAAATGCTTTGATTCATAGAAATCGTTTCTTCTTCGATTCAGAATGTAAAGAACATACAGTAAGTCTATTATTCAAGAATAGTTAATGCTGAACTGTGAGGCTGAAATTCGAAAGGCTATCATGATAACGGAGACAAAGTTATGTGACGATGGGGCAAGTATCGCATACGTGATAAGTACCACGCGATCACCTGCTCCCACTATCAAATATATGGACATTTTGGAAAATGCTAAGTTCAAGACTGGTGACAAAAGTATGTAAGAAACATGCAGGAAATCATAACACAAAGGAATGTAACACTCAAGAAGTAAAATGTATAAACTGCACCAAGTTAAAAGAAAAGGATCCTATGGTCAATTCGAGAAATTGCAAAGCTTTGGATATGAAATTGACGAGACTATCTGAGCAAACTGATCATGGATACTAAAGGACGTCATAAACTACGGGTATGTAAATATTCAATCTTTTTTAAATAAAACAGTGCTAATAAGATAACTGATAAATGAGAAATATTCCGACACTGCACTGTTGCAGAATGTCCTTAGAGACCAAACAAACACACATTTGATCAGCGCACAAGCCCCATCTTCTCCAAAAATAAGACTGAGGAGAACTTGATACTGTCTCTTGACGACGGTAGTAGGACAAAGTGTCGGAAGACGAAGTTTAGGACGAAGTGTAGGACAAATTGTCGAAGGACAAATGTGATAAACAGACAAAAGAGTCGCTAGGACAATTGGTCGAACGGACAGTGTCGAAACGTTTCAATCGTTAAGGAAGTTAACGTTACTGTAGTAAAAGGACATGAATTTGCAACCCATGTAAACATTTATTTATTGTTTCTTGAAAGAGCTCACTAGATAGTTACTTCAATGATCTAATTAATCTCAAAACTCAATTTGTCTTTGCCTTATGTGGCTTACTTCGCTTGCTGTGTTTTGCCGAGTGTGTGAGCATTTTGGTGCTACTTCAATCATCTTATCAATCACTAAGATTTATTGTTCTTCGCTTCGTTTGCAATTAAATATATCTCTTTGCTCCTCTGTTTTTGGTAAGCGGTATATGCTTCATTTTGCACGTTATCCGCGTGAGTATTTTGGCCTTGTTTCAGTAACTAACAAGTGAGCAAGTCCTGAACGCGGACATGGTCCTCGTAGAGGACATACCTCCGCCAAGGTGACCTAGAGCGCCATATGTCCTAGAATCATGAATTGATGTGACTTCGACCTTCACATGACCTTGACCTTCACGTGACCTTCAAGTGACCTTGACCTTCACGTGACCTTGACCTTCACATGACCTTGGCTTCAAGTGACCTTGATCTTCAAATGTACTTGACCTTCACGTGACCTTGACCTTCACGTGACCTTGACCTTCACGTGACCTTGACCTTCACGTGACCTTGACCTTCACGTGACCTTGACCTTCAAGTGACCTGCTTGACTTTTGACCTTCAAGTGATCTTTGTTCATTTGCCACTGATACTTAATATGACATTGATATAATGCACCAATATGACCTTGACCTTTGACCTTTATAAATTTGAACATCACCCATGGGTTGCGCCTGGACTAGGACTTCCCTGTTGGCTTATGCAAAAGTCAGTGCTTTATTTCTGTCTCTTGATATGGCCACTTATGTCATAGTGACACCAGTGACCCCTGTGACCTTGACCTTGGGGTGACCTTGACCAAAATTTAATCAGTTCTTCCATACACATTGGGGAACTACTTGGCCAAGTTTGAAGTGATTCCGTGTAGAAATGTGGCCTCTACGTTGTCCACAGACAGACAGACAAACAGAGAAACAAACAAACAAACAAACAAACAAACCGAACCGAAAACATAACCTCCTGGCGGAGGTAATTACAATGACATTAGACATTTTGTTCTTTCGTATCGGTACTCTGCATGATCGACGACTCACACAGTAGAGCAATGAGCGTATACCCCATCCCTTGCTTGTAAGGAAGGTAAGGTTGTGGTTACTGGTGAAATATATCATACAGTGCTTGTGACTCAAACTAGGGACCTCCAAAGATTGCGAGTCCCAAACGATTTCACGAGGCTACCATATCATTATTCTAAGATTTATGTAATTGTTCACTAAAAGAAGTAGTACGAGTACCTCTTCCTTAGACTACACCATAACAACTGTTAAAAACCATAATAAAAATAAAATCAATACTGACTATAGGGAACACTAAAGGAGAACTTCACCAGATCAAAGTGGTAATATTGTTGTAAATTGATTGACTAAATGCCTTGGTTGACGTAATTAAAATTACTGTTTTCAATAGTCATATGAGTAAAGTAACAGACAAAAAAAAAAATAATCTCAGCAATAAAATTTCGTCGTCAGAAAACTTTCATAACACATTATATAAACAACTTATAAATAATCATTTCAAATGATCTTGTGACTCGACTTGGTAAAAAGAACTTTAAAAGAAAACGCGACATTTACCTGAAATAATAATAGCAATCACCACTGTCACAGCATCATTAGCATTACCTTTTGACCATTGTTATATAAGACAAGGCAACAGAAATATAAAGAAAAAGAACACTCGCTAAAAGGGGCTCTCTGCCACCCCCCCCCCCCACCACCACCAAATTCCAAGGGAATACTAAGAAGCCATTTCTTAGCTCCAAGGGCTAAGGTAATGCTTGGTTCCAGATTTTCGCCCCATCTTCTTACGAACATTTATCCAGGAATATGGAGCAAAGGATCTTAAAGGGGAGCCCTACAATATTTTCTGGCTGGGAGCTCAATACATTTTTGTCCTTATACGTACATTTGTTCTGTCATATGGAAAATTCCTTATTTGTGGAAGATACTACCCTGTGTATTTTCCCTCTATGATGCCACTGAGCTACAATCATTTTCTATACATAACCCTATCCCCTCTTACGAAGTGACTCTGGATACAATACGATAACTCAACGCCCACTTTACAAATTCATACTTAAATTGTCGAATCAAAGAAGCAGCCTTGTGCACAGAACTTCTCCTAATACTTGCAGATTTAAAAATTTACAAAGAAGGCTCATTAATAGCAAGGCCCTTTAAACACTCCGGCAATACTTATTTATCATTTCACATGCACTTAAATTTTTATCTCTTTTAAGCATCTCCACATTTCTCAGTTTCAATTTTACTCCATTTGGTGATACACATACTGTTCACCGAACAACTTTAACCTATTTCATTCATATTTAACATCAACATTTTATTTCAATATATTATGAATGCGTGTACACAAGAATTAGATGTGCAAACCTACTGCACGTAACACAAACAAATAGAATTTTTTCGCGTTACGAAGTATAGCGAAAAATAATTGTCCTAACGACATGTAAGCAGATCTTAAGTGTCTTGTTACTTAAGTTCAGTTGTTATGTAGGCAGTGGCCAATGAGAATTTAGTGTTGGGTGAAACGTATTCGATGTTTGAAGAGGTATTTAGTAAGTGGTCACTTTCTAGGCTTCTAGCGCACGCTAGCCCGAGCAAGTCGAATTTATTAGCCAGGACGCCAGGCAGGGTCAAATACAGCTTCAGATAATCAGATGTGAATAGTGTTTTCACGCTAGCAATCAGAATGCTGAAACCGTTTCAAGAAGTGATGGACAATCTATTATCCGATTTCCAGCAGAATATTCAACAAGTATCCGCACCTCGTTAAAGTATGATGGAAAAATTTGAATGAGCATCGCGTTATGAGGAAACTGATACGAAAATGTTAGCATGCGATTGTTTATCAACTTGGAGGACAAGGAATATCCAAAACTGCTGCAGAAACGAGTTAGTACGCAAAGAGCAGCACCGCCGAAAGTGTCAAGCTAGTTAAAGATCGAGGGGAAGTGTGGATTCATATCAACTTTGATGGAAGAGGTCTAGAGCTCAATAAAGGCCGAGAGTTGACATTGGAGCCGGGAATGTACCAAGAAAGACGTCGAAAAGATAAGTGAAAATATAGCTGGTTTTATTTTGTATACTTGGCAGTTGGTACAAGGAAATTGGAACATTGTGTTTATTTTATTTTATTGTTTTTAATCGCCTGTTGGTTGTTGTTATTCACAATACATTGAACAGAATTAGATTGTGTCCGGTAAGATAGTCATTGACGTCCAAAAGGGCGATCACAAAAATTCCATTTCAAACCGTTACTGTGGTTGTTGGATTGGGTAACAATAGGTCAGAAAGGGACGAATCAGAATTTATTAAAAGAGAATGGGTGACACTGGTATCAGAAAAACTAAGAGATAATTCCTTTGACGGTGACCAAGAATGGAAATGGTAAGCAAAGGCTGTTTTTTTTATTACAAACTTTTTAAGGATTTAATCAGTCTACAGTCTGCTTATCGCATAGAAATCTATTAAAACGTTGCCAATATCTTTCTCATTGGGGGAAAATTTAAAAGTTTTATAATGGATTATCTTTAGATATTTTTGAAAGCGGCGGTACATCTTTACTAAATTTCTTAAGTCTGTTAGATATTGGAGATCTAAAGAAGTGAAGATTGAAGTATTTTTAGATAATGGCATAGCTGCGGATGGTTGTTTTGAAGGGGCATCGGATGCTAGCTATTTACTTTGAAAAGCTTCAAGATTTGGATTTATTTACAAGAAAGTACAATTGTTTTTCAGACTCTAAATTGTATTTGGAAAGGTTTACAGAGGACGAATACTGAAGGCAAATTTCGTAACTACATTACTAGGATAAATTATGTCGTTAAAGATCTTGTTTAGATGCCAAACCTTCTGAATTAACAAAAACGTTATTTTAACGAATATCTTTTGGACAGAATTGTCTGTTACATAATTTCCACGAAATTTGTCGTGAGAGGTATTGTTAAAATGAAAACGATAAAGTATTTATGTATTCTTAACAATACAGTTTAAACAAAAACTTATTTCATTCACGATTATACTACACAGCTTTCACATTAGTGTATATAATTATGTATGATTGAGTATTAATAGTATTAGTGCATGATGATATACTGTATAGTTTAACGAAGAGGCTTGGGAACTACTAATCTATTTTAATGTTATTATCGTTCTTAAACTCTTCTTGTAGTTTTACCTTATTTCCTTTCCTCACTGAGCTATTTTCCCTCTTGGGGCCCTTGGGCTTATAGCGTCCTGCTTTTCCAGCTACGATTATAGCTTAGGAAGTAATGAAAATAATAATAATAATAATAATAATAATAATAATAATAATAATAATAATAATAATAATAATAATAATACCAAACAACTACAAGTATTAAGCCACTGATTCAGAATTTCTCTATATCATTTCATAGAATATAATTCCTGCAATGTAAATGGAAAACAGAGGAAATCAGGACGTCAATTAGAGCCATTTGATCCTTTTACACATGTTAAAAAAGCCAGACGGGCCATTACTGAAAGTACTATACATTTATACATTGGTAGGTGTAACTTGAAAAACAAGTACATGAATTGATTTTATTCCTCCCCAACTCTATCATAAAATAAAGGAGTCTGTTTCCTTGATGCTCCTCCTCCAACTATCTCTATCGGAAGCATCTCGTCCACCAAACATTTCTCCATATCCTCCTTAACTTTGTCACGCCATCTAAAGTTACCTTTGCCTCCCTCAAGACTTTCCACCCAGGTCCACTTCACTCCCTTCCCCCTTACACATCCTTATCATATATTCATACCATCGTAATCTTGTGTCTCTATCCTGTTGGTAATCCTTACTACCCCTCCACTTATCATAATTTCTTCATTTGTCAGCCCCTCACGCAGGAGATGAATGGATTTATGGCATGTAATGTCAAACCGTAAGCAATGATGCCCAGAATTACAAAAATACGTATAACTTATATAAAGTACCGTACTTTCTCTCTCCGTACTTTCTGAGAGAGAGAGAGAGAGAGAGAGAGAGAGAGAGAGAGAGAGAGAGAGAGAGAGCTATAAATATTTGTAAGATATTTCGATGTACATCAACAACTTAGTCTTTATTATGGAATATGCAAAGAAATTGTCAATAAAGAAAATAAGAGAGATAGGTAATGAAACAATTACATTATGTAAATCTAGAAACACGTGACTTATCCTGTCCCTCTTTAATGAGTACTGCAGATTACGCCAGTGTGCATAATTTTCCTAACTCTCCCAACTATCTTTTATAAAGTACATTCAATAAAATCTCTCAATGAAAGGGGACAATCGTGGCTGTTTCTAGCCTCTTAAGGATCTTACTTCTAGCAAACTGGAAAGTCGTGATGAATTCCAAGAAAATCACAAACAAGTTTCAGACTTTAATGTTTCAGATTTGGCGTAAAAGACAAAGTTAGTAGAATACTTTAAATACCATCAACCAGATTTGAAACAAGAAATATTTCATATCTGCATCATCCCGTTTTTTAAAACTATTTAAAACCCAACACAAAAACTTACTGTTAGCCAGATTCAATTGTCCCTGGTCCAAGTAAAATACATATTAAATCATCTTCAAGGGAAAAAGACGTCATATGGATGATGAGAGAGCATCTCTACAAACCTATAAAGCAGATA
>NC_090765.1:46898047-46914740 GCF_036898095.1 Palaemon carinicauda | reverse complement strand
AAAGCATAATGGATGCGTAGAAGATCAAATATCGTGTGTATCTGTAAATGAGAGAGAGAGAGAGAGAGAGAGAGAGAGAGAGAGAGAGAGAGAGAATTTACATCTTCAAAATACTATACCAGAAAACGATAAATTATTTCTCTGACAATGGAGTAACTAACTAAGATGAAGGATAAGCATTTTTCTTCCTCCTTACATAAAGGAAGCAGCAGCTGTAAATTGGGGGATCACATATTAGATTGATGAATTTGGGCATCACGTCCTGGCTTTGGGGCCTGGAGGCCATTTAGTTCCCAAGAGCGCAAAGTAAGGAGATTGGAGACCCTGGATAGAAAAAAGAAAACACAAACAGAGGGATTGGATTGTATTTATGAATTTTGGCTAAATATTCAGGGACTGGAGCCTGTGAGACCATTCAGTGTCCTGCATTTGCACCATGGATTAAAAGTTAAGAGGTTAGTCAACAAGTTGGAATGAATAGGGCGGGAACGAAAGTAAAGAAGGATATATAGTAAGTTCAGCCGATGGAATCCTGCAAGACCAAGACCCTTAAAAAAAATGCATACATTGAATCGCCTGAGATGCAAAGAGAGCAACTCCCTACAAGAAGTAAAGCAGGAGATTCAACGGTTGAGAGATGAAGGTTTTCTATTCTGAAATGGCTTACGTGGTACAGGAAATTCACAAGAACATTGAAAGAAAATCAATCGAACGAATTAACATCGCATAAAATGAAGCGCCTAAAGATAAGACATTATATTGATGCAAAACATACACATCATATCTAAAATTCATTAGACTTAATTAAAACAATAAAAAAAATCGGGATTGATAAATCAACAAGATTTAACCCGTGTGTGAGGAATGAAAAATCTTGATCTGGAATTGACAACAATAATATTGAAACGTTGAAATAAAAAAAGTGTGTACTTCAATGCTATTAGATAAACCTTCATCTGCAACTCGATTTCTCAAACAAACAATTGACTATTGTTTTTCTCAATCCCCTCATTACCTCTTCATAGAAATTTCATCACTTTCCTTTCATCTATTCCGACGGTATACGTTAAAACCTAATTCATAACCCAGCACCGTATCTTATCCAGTCTTTGGCAAAACTAAAAAATAACCTTTTTTTTTATTGACATTCATCATTTCTAATCATTTGATCTTGCTTATTATTCTTTCGTAAACAGTAATTAAAGAACTATCAATAGCATGTAGTTGTTTCAGATAAGAGCAGCAAGTTTGCTCACGAGCTATTAAGCAAACTCAGACTCTCTCTCTCTCTCTCTCTCTCTCTCTCTCTCTCTCTCTCAAATGGCTCTCTGAGAAAACAAAACAAATTTTGAAGTTATCGATATTTTCTTTCATAGGGATAAATTCCTTTGGTACCTTCACTGAAGTGAAAACTTCATAGAATGGATAAATCGATCACCTGTTCTCGGAAGTATAACAAAGAGAGTCAGGGGGAAAACTTAACATAAAACAAAAAGACTTTAGCACAGTTTTTGAAACGATACTTCATATTTTCATAAAGACAAAAGGCGAGACTCATTATGCAACCCTCCATCTTGGGGAGAACAGAAAATTAAGTACGCGCATTATACGTATATATACACATACATACACACATGATACACACACAAATATATATATATATATATATATACATTTATATACATATATATACATATATATATATATATATATATATAAACAAATGCAGCTACCTCTACTCCACTGCAGGACAAAGGCCCGAGGCATGTCAAGTCAATTCTGGGTTTTGGGAAGTTTTTATCGCCGCGCTGGCAAGTGCAGATTAGTGATGTTGGGAGATTTTCGATTGATTGCTCACAGCAAACCAGACTAGTATGGCTGGACCTGACTAGTACATTTTCTTTATCATGGCGATACGCAAACCCTTCCACCAAACTAAGGTATCTCCACTCAGAAAGATATATATATATATATATATATATATTAATGTCCCAAGTCAACGGATAATGGCACATCGCAACACGGTTTTTTTCTTCACTTTATTACAAGAGCTTCGTGAAACACTTTGCACAGCGAGATACTCTTCAGACGAGTACCATATTGTTCTTGGGAGCGCTCTAGTAGTGCTGCCACTCTTCTGAGCAAGTAATGCAATGCTGCTCTGTCAATATCTTGAAATTACTAGAAATTTGTGAGAATTTCCACTGTGATGAAAACATACTTTTACCATCCGACTTGAAACACGTCACTGTTAAGACTTAAGACACGTCACCTATAAGACAGTTCAGTGATTTCGCACAACAATTTATGAGTCTCATATATATATATATATATATACTGTATATTATGTATATATATACATATTTATATATATTATATATATTTATATAAATATATATATATATACATGTGTATATATATATGTGTGTGTATATATATATATATATATATATACATACATTCAAAAAAGCCCCACATATCTTTTGACAAGAATTAACTCTGCAATGGAATCTTTTTTTTTCTTTTTTTTTTTTGATAAATACTACCGGGGAAGGATCTGAGCCTTACCGCCCAGTAGAAATAAGGAGATGTTTTATATAGCCAGAGGGTCCAGTCAACTGTCCATACTTTATTTCTACTAGGCGCTAAGGTTCAAATCCTTGCACATACAAAAGTACTTTTAAGTCTTTTTATTGTTTATATATGACATATCTGTTTTTGAGGTTGTTAATAGTTTATATAGGACATATCTGTTTTGACGCTGTTACTGTTTTTAGAATGATATATTGTTAATTTATTCTCATCATTTTTTCATTTCCTTATTTCCTTTCCTCACTGGGCTATTTTTCCCTGTTGGAGCCCTTGGGCTTATAGCATCTTGCTTTTCCAACTAGGGTTGTAGCTTGGCTAATAATAATAATAATAATAATAATAATAATAATAATAATAATAATAATAATAATAAAGATTTTCCTTATGGGTTTGTAATCCTGTGACAGAGACAAATCAATATTCAAAGTTATTTGTGAGATATTAAAAAAAATTATAAATCACAAGCATTAGTGATAAAATGATATACTATTTTATAAAATACATACATACATACATACATATATATATGTATGTATGTGTATATATATATATATATATATATGTGTGTGTGTGTGTGTGTGTGTGCGCGTATGTAGGTCCCTCAATTAAATTAACACTAATTCGGTGGTGGTAGTGGTTCTACCTAGATGCTGGTGTGCGAGGAAAAACTGGCTCATGATTGCAGAGTAGACAGTACATTATGAATAGAGTTGAGGTCAATAAGACTGATTCGTCATCCAGAACATCAACCGTATACCCTAAACCTGTATGATTAATATAATAGTATATTCATAACAATGGAAACAGAACTCTAACTCTCCATCAGAAAGTGCAGATTTAACGGTAGCCCCACCAGTGATGTTCCTGGGATGTACCAGAAAGGGTTTTTAATGGTTAAACTGTATTACCTTTCAGTTGAAGCCTAAACACTCTGAGCAAAAGCTCTAAGCTGGGTATAGTTATTCCAAGTCAAATCTAATCTATTACTGTTTCGCCAAATAACCACGTCTTCAATCATCATTGAACCAGGATTTGCTTTTGATTCAAGATTTCAACACACAAGAAAGATTTTGCTTATTACGGATGTTGACCATATCTTCGTTTAAGAGAAAAATATGCTCAATCCCTTTATACAACAGTGATCAACTCAAATGTTAAAGGTCACTCAAAATTATATTCCAATCTGCTAGAGATTTTACATAAACCTTACCTGAGCATGATAGACTGAGGGCAAGCTGTTCAATCTTAACTACTAACGAAACCATGGCATAATCACAATGCTCAATTAGAGGACCAACCTTGCTTGTTATAACCTCAGGAAAATCAGTGAATACCATATCAAAGCAACTGCCAGACTTTTGTGTAGCCTCGCTTATGATTTGCCCACAGCTTGAATCAGAAGCAAAGTTAAAAGCTCTTCAGCATTCAGTAGAAACAAAATCCAAGCACTTCCTATGGAGAGCATTGAAATCACTAGCAAACACAAACAAGTTCTTCCTATAATCCTCTAGTATCTTAACCTTAATGATAAGAAGACAATCCTCAAAGCCTGGATTATGATATATGGAACACAATTAAAAATTGTCACGCCTTTTATGACCGGAATCTCATGACATCCATATTCATAGCATGAGACTTAAAAGAATAGCAACCTGCCACAATTATTGTTTTCTTAAAACCTGAGTGAGCAGCTGAGACGAGTGCTTCATTTGAGAAAAAAAGTTTCTGAACATAAAAGAATATCATACTGTCTGGAGGTAATTGCATCTCTCTATGCAGTATATATTATTCACGAACATTGCAATACACTTGATTATACTTCCACGACAGTATAAGAATTAAAAACTATAAGAAGCTTTCATCAAACTTAAGCGAAACAATAATGATATCAAAACCAATATGAATTCGACTATATACATATAAAAATGCAAAAGGAAAAAGACAACCTCTTGACAAACCACGAAGTGTCCTTGGCCCCTATCGTATAGCCTAAGAGGAAGAAAAAAGTGACAGAAAACTGTGCCTGACAGTACTCTCAATTAAGAGAACTCTAACATAACAGTGGAACCCCATGGCACAGAGGCAATGGCACTATCCAAGACTAGGGGACATTGGTTTGATTTCAGAGTGTCCTTGTTAGAACAGCAACTTATCATAGTTAAAGTTCCATCTACCCACGAGAAGTGGAAAGTAAACACTGGACAATTACAGTAGTTAGTTATTGCATTTGAATGAGAAAGAATGATGTGGTTTGCTCTGTGTTGTCAGGTGCATGATGTTTTAAGCCAGAATATTCGGGTACATGTGTAAGCAAAGAAAAACAAAACGCCGTAACCAGAGAGGGGTCCATGTTGTACTACGGTATCTGGCCAGACAAAGGAACGAATAACTCTCTAGAATACAGTTCATATGTTTTTTGAGAAGAATGGGGATAATGAGACTTAGTAAAAGTTAGATGTGTATAATATCATTATTTAAAAATGAGTGAGTAATTGCATGATAAATGTGGGTGGTGCTGTTACTGAAAAGATTAACGTGATCCTTGTAAGACATATATGCACTAACATCAAGCAGTTGTAATTTTGGAAGTTTTTAACAACTAAATTTCGTTCCCTAATTCACAGTTAAAACTCGATAGTGACTGATGTCTACTTTTCCTCTGGGGCTACTCATTCAAAGAAAAAAAAAAGCTTATTAATGTAATAAGAAACTAACTGCGTGGATTGTCTCATAGTAAACTTGAGATGCAAGATGTATTTTATACATACATCTGCAAATCATTCTGTACAGAAAAAAAAAAATTCTTTGTAGACTAATGTACCATAAAATGCAAAACAAAAAACAACCAGACAACATTATTTTACATGTAACAACAACTTTCAACCACGTTCCAATTCGTTGTTCAAGATGGATGGGAACTAATCTGCTTTCGGCAAGGGCTCAGCTATGTAAACCGGATTACTAAAATATCCCCCCATTCAAAGGACGAAACCACATACAGTTCTCTATAATCCCCCCTTGTGAAGGAATATCTCTCTCTCTCTCTCTCTCTCTCTCTCTCTCTCTCTCTCTCTCTCTCTCTCCATACACAAATATTGTTTCATATGTAAAATCTTCCCCTCAAAAAGACAATACTCAGGTGACCACAAGAATATAAAACATAACCTTTCCTATTCAATTTTAAATATATAGCTTTACCATCAGAGACAAGACCAATCACAAAGAAAATGGAGAATTTAAACGCATGAATCGCTCTTTTCAATTTCAATAAGAAAGGAATGTCGTTCCGTTTCCAACGATTCGAATAAACTTATACAAGGAGACATCAATTGATGTTTTGTTATCGAAAACGGAAAAAACCGTTTATACCAGATCAATACTTACGACTCAAATTTTTTTCTGTGAGTAAATTTGCTACTAGGAGAAAATTTATATATCTGCCTATCAGTAAAAGAAAAATTCACGGAAAAGTAAATTGAACCAAATGGCAAGGTAATCATAACATGAATCTTACATGAAAACCCTAAGAGCCCAGTCACAGGTATTCGACATTAAAAATCTTCCAAGTTGAGGTAAAAAGAGAACTTTCTCTTAGATGCTCAAATTATATATTTTCATTTTATAATCCTGTGAACTAAATACTGAAAAGGTCTTGATAATTTGAGGGTACATCAGAAATTGGATTGGATATAACACAAACCTTGTGACACGATATAAGAGCGGAAAAAATTTCCAGTAGGTAAAAATTTCGGTGCTATTATAGTATGCTATCTACCGCCGATTTTGCTATCTACCACCCCTCTCTGACTATAGTATGATACCCACCATCAGTCCCTAAAGATACGGTCTACTTGCTAATCCGTCTCTAATAAGGAGGATTACTACCGACTTGATAACCCAACCTAACCTAACTTACAAACTGCTTATAATTATGCACCCATGTCCTAACCTAATTTAACCCAACCTAACCTAACCTACAAACTGTTTATAATTATGCATCCATGTTATCCTTCCAATAAATATTATTAAACTACCATTAAAGTCCAATGAGGATAACATACTGGTGGTAAGTAATCTGTTTGATAATCCTCATCAAACAGGAGGATTAACATTGACAGTAGATAACATACTTTGTGGTAGATACCATACTATAGTAGAAATTCGATGGTAGATAGCATACTATAATAGCACCAAAATTTCTTATTGAAAATGCAAACCATATACTAATAAAGTCCAATGAGGATAACATACTGGTGGTAAGTAATCTGTTTGATGATCCTCATCAAACAGGAGGATTAACATTGACAGTAGATAACATACTTTGTGGTAGATACCATACTATAGTAGAAATTCGATGGTAGATAGCATACTATAATAGCACCAAAATTTCTTATTGAAAATGCAAACCATATACAAATAAAATATGAATTATTACCTTTTCGATTATTTGCAGTGCAGGTTTTGCAAGAGCGTCGGTGCTTGTGGTAGTAGCGCTTTCCAATTTTCCGTATAACACAGATATCCGTTTTTGTTTATACCAATTGCAGGGTTTACCAACAGTGGATGTCACAAACATTATCACCTAGTGTTCTATGACTTTTAAAAAATCAGGGATATCGACATTTGGTCGTTATGTCATGCGTCATTTTCCAGTAATTATCCTAAACCCATTAACACGAATTAGAACAAATGGAAAAGGAAGCAGGTATTGGAGAAAACCTCTTATTAAACATTATCGACATTATATATATATGTATATATATAAATATACATATACAGTATATATATACATACATATATATATATACATATATATATATATATATAGGAGAGAGAGAGAGAGAGAGAGAGAGAGAGAGAGAGAATTGCATTTAGAGCCCTCCTGACGATAAAGAAATGCACTAATATTAGGAGTCCCCAAACTCTACCGATTTAATTTCCTTTTTCCTTTAATTACTTGTAAATATACCTCTGAGAATTATAATTGCATAGCAATAATGTACAGTAATATTAACATTGTACATTGCATTAAAAATTTATACTGGAAATATTAATATCCAAACTCTCTCTCTCTCTCTCTCTCTCTCTCTCTCTCTCTCTCTCTCTCTCAAATTAACGATAAAGTTATGAAACTTAATGTTCTTATTTTACCATAACATTGATAAACTCAGCTAAATATCTAACTTTAATCCTAATTATATCAGCCACTGGTTCGAGCCGGAAATATTTATTACTTAAGGGATTTCTCTATGATTTTGAGATCCCATGGGAGAGAGAATTCGATATCAAAGAGTATCTGTGACTTTTTTTAATATATATATATATATATATATAATGTACATATACATATACACATACATACATACATGCATACATATGTGTATATATATATATAGAGAGAGAGAGAGAGAGAGAGAGAGAGAGAGAGAGAGAGAGAGAGAGTGTGTGCCTAACCACGAAGAAAATGAACCACCGACAAAACATTTTATACACTTATGTTTTACTTATGTTGTGGTCGACTACTTAGGATAAGTATTATTATTATAATGAGGATACTTAGCAGCCCAAACAGAGCTAGCCCGAATAAATAAGGGATAGAAAGTATATATTAAATCTAATGATGAAAAACAAATGTATACGGTTTGTAAATATAAAAGAAAAATAAATTAAAAGATAAAACTCTGTGATATACCAAAAGTTAAATCTTATCTATAAAATCTACGCTTTAAAAACGTTAAAATCTTAAAGCTGAGAAACTTTCAGAATCGGAACCAGTGTTAGACAAACTTTTCTGACTAAAAAAAATTAACAATCGCAATAAAATAAATAAATAAACACGTGGTATCGTTATAGTAGTGTTACACTCACTGAACCTGCGAACTACTTCATGAGTTATGCTCATTAAAAATGCATGGGTTAATTTCAATTTCGTATAACCAACACGCAATCTTGCTAAAATTACTTCGACCATTTCATCCTTATATTCCTATAAAATTATAGATTTTGTTCGTTTTAATCTATTATTTTTCCGATTCTTTATTCCAAATATCTTGTTTTTTCTTACTATGAAATACTTTATGATGGTTATATAATCCTTAACGGAGAATTTAATGCCATGTTGTGGTAAGTATAATGCTAATTTAGCAGCGCCATCCGCTTCTTCATTACCAACAACTCCAGCATGGGCTAGAATCTAGCATATATAAACACACACACACACACACACACATATATATATATATATATATGTATTATATACAAACATTATATATATATATATATATAGAGAGAGAGAGAGATAGAGAGAGAGAGAGAGAGAGAGAGTATATATATATATATATACACATATATATATATATATATATGTGTATATATATATATATATATATATAAATATATAACGGATTTTGAGCGAAGCGAAAAATCTATTTTTGGGTGAGATGGCCATGTCGTCCTGATGGAAGTTCCTATAGGGTAGCTTCCTAGGGTATATTACAACTACGGCGATATTCCCAGAGAATTTACCTTAAGGTACCAGAATTCTAACTCCTGGAGCGAGTATCCCTCGTGAAAGGGATATCGCGACATATCAGAGGACGTATTCTAGACACGTCACATGGCAATCTACATCCTGGACAGAGATTTCGTCTCGTAGGAGGTGATTGACGAGATACGAATTTGGGAAGAAAAAGGGGGAGCCGCTCCCAAGGCTTCCCTATCCCCCGATTCGTATGCGTGCCTGGCGCCAATCCTGGCGCCATCTGTATTCCTTGTAGCGTACACGAGGTGCTACAGATACTGTATGTAGGGAGGGGTCCTACAGCCCTTTCTTAGAAAGGCAAGGGCGGGTCCATCAGGACGACATGGCCATCTCACCCAAAAATAGATTTTTCGCTTCGCTCAAAATCCGTTTTTTGGGCTCAAGCCATGTCGTCCTGATGGAAGTGTACCAGAGCATTACTGTATCTGTGGATTCTCAGAACGTGCCGTACTCCCCGGAGGTAATTTTTTCCCGGTCGACTAGACCTAGAGACCTAAGATGTTACCGTTATACATCTTTTCAACTAACTATAAACTATGTTAGAGCTTCCTGCCCCCTACAGGGAAGAGTCCTACTAGACTCTGGAAAAGTCTCGAAGAGTACATATATCTATGTATGAATACCAGGCAAGCTAATATAGTGGTCTCGCCCTATATTAAGTAAAGCATAGTTTGTAAAGGACCACTGCGTCAATATGAAATATCGACCAGTTTTCCGCACAATACTTGTATTGGACAAAGGTTTTATATCCGCATAGGAGGAAAACCAATGCAACATAGCTTGCATAAAGGAACAATTCTATTAGAATTATCCCAGATAAGGTACATAGAATGAATGCTCAATTATACCAATAAATTGACACAGGTGAAGGAGACGCAAGGTTCTCAAGAACCAGATTATTGACAGGCAATAAATAGACAGGTTAACCACAATTATATATATATATATATAAGAAGAGGATAACCCAAAACTTTAAGCATAAGTATGATAGTAAACAGAGCTTGTTTGTCTGAAAGAAAAAACATTAGATGCCACTTTTAGGATACCGAGGTATCAAAGTCATAAAAGCCTGTATTACAAATCAATGACATTAGCGTTAGAAACGCTCGGCACACATGTCTGCACTTATGCTAGGTTCACCTTCGGAAATGGAACAGTCTGGATGGGCAACACAGTGCCCTCACTTAGTTTGTAGTACAGTATGTAACTACACACTCACCCTGGAATTAATCGTCCCAATTAAGACCACTGTTCCTCGCAGAGTTAAACAGTAGGGTTAACACCGCGACCCACTGCTACCACAGATCTCATTTAGTTCCTCTACTTGCTTCGCATAGTGGCGAAAGAACACTCTGGAAGACTTCCAGCCAGTGTATGAACGGAGATGTTCAAAATCCATACAATTAAAGAAATTTAAGAATGAGGCAACTTTCCTCGGATCGTGACCTGCGGGTGTATTGTCAGGATCCGCTCTGCGAATAAAATATGTGATTTTCGCTCTGAGTTGATTCAGAGATAAATTTGAGCCTGATGTTTCTCCCCTGAATAGTTGACCACCCTTGAAGTCTGAAGTTCTATGAAGATAGACCTTTAGGCATTCTACTGGACATAGAGATGCATCTTCTTTCAGAGGGCAGATTCTCCAGGGACCCCACCTGTTGGTGGGCAACTCATTCTTGGCAAGAAACGTAGGATCCGGAAACAGGTTCAGTTCTTCCCCATCCAGGAACTGAACACGACCTGCCTCTCTCGAGAGGCTACAATCTCACTAACCCTGGCCCCGGACGCGAGTGCAAAATAGGAAAATAACTTTTTGTGTCAAATCCTTTAACGCACACTCTTCATTGCTCAACAGAGAAGCGAAATGAAGAACTTGTCTAAAGACCATGAAATGGGCTTTGGAGGTGCTGAAGGTCTGAGCCTAGCACAGGCTTTCGGGACTTTATTAAAGATCTCGTTACCTAGGTCGACCTGGAAGGCATATAGAATGGGTCTTGTCAAAGCAGACTTACACGCTGAAATCGTGTTCGCTGCCAACCCTTGACCATGGAGGTGGGGAAAAAAGATAAGCAGAAGTCTGTCAAGATCTCCTGAGGAATCTTCGCCTTGACAAAAGGCCACCCATTTTCTCCAAGATGACTCATATTGCCTTCTAGTAGATTTGCATTTATATTCCTCAAGGAAGTCTATACTGGCTTTTGAAATCCCGAAAAGCTTTCTCACCGCTAGGGAGAGAAAATCATGAACTGCAGGGTCCGGGTTTTCTGTAATGAAGCGCAGACAGTTGACTTCTGGACTCGCTGGGTCAGAACTGGATCTGGTAGTGGTACAAACTTCAGCTACAGTTCCAATGCCAGGAGGAACCACACGCTGTTCGGCCACTTGTGGGCCACTATTGCCGCTACCCTTTGAAGGATCTCAGTTTGTTGAGGACCCTCAACAGAAGGTTGTGAGGAGGGAACAGATAAATCTTGGACCATCTGTTCCAGTCGAGGGACATCGCGTCCACTGCTTCCGCTAAGGGGTCCACGTACGGGGCACGTACAGGGGCAACTTCTTGTTGTCTTCGTCGCAAAGAGGTCTATCTGCAGTTCTGGGACTGATTCAGAATGAAGGAGAATGATCCTGCGTCTAAGGACCATTCCGACTCTATCGGTGTGAACCTGGATAGAGCGTCCGCTGTCACATTGCGGACTCCTTAAAGGTGAACTGCCGACAGGTACCACTTCTTCTTTTCCGCCAATCGGAAGACGGCCAACATCACCTGGTTGAGAGGTGGTGACCTCGATCCTTGTCGATTCAAGTATCTCACAACTACCTCGCTGTCTATTACCACTTTATGTGGAACGAATGATGCGGGGAGACTTTCTTTAAGGTAAGGAGCACTGCCTTAGCTTCTAGAAAGTTTTATGAGAAAGGTCTTGAATAGCCTGGACCAAGTCCCCTGGACTTTTTTCCGATGAGATTGACCTCCCCATCCCTCCTTCCAGGCGTCTGAGTGAATCGTCACCGACGGGGGAGGTGGCTGAAGAAGAACCTGACTTCTTTAGATGTCTGGCTTGGGACCAAGGCCTGAGAAGAGTACTTAGCCGAAGCGGCTGGTCTTCTCAGATCTCTTCACGCGTTTGATGCATAACTTCTCCAAACTCCGATTGCATCCTTTAGCTGTGCTCTTAGCACTGGGTCTGTCACCGAAGCAAACTGGAGAGAGCGCAGTACTCTCTCCTGCTCGTGTCTTGATATCCTTTCGGAATCTTGAAGTCTCTTGACAGAACCCGCTATCTCCTTCCTTTTCTTCGCCGGGGTGGAGAAACGGTGTGACAAAAGGTCCCAGTGGATCTTAGCCACTGGAACTTTGAGATGGAGAAAGTCGAGACTTTTTCTGTTGATCTTGAAGCCTAGGTACTCTAGGAACTGGATCACTTGACTGGAAGCTTGCAAGCATTCTGTCTCGGATGCTGCCCACACCAACCAGTCGTCCAGGTAGGCTACTACCTGAATTCCCTTTAGGCGAAATTGTTTGAGAGCTATGCTCGCAAGCTTCGTAAAAATCCTTGGGGCTATGTTTAGCCCGAATGGCATGGCTCCGAAGGCGTATAGTCTTCGTTGTAGCCTGAACCCTAGGTAGGGGGAGAGTCGATGGCTAATTGGAATGTGCCAGTAGGCGTCTGACAAGTCTATAGAGACGGAATATGCCCTCTTGGGCAGTAAGGTCCTTATGTGTTGCAGTGTTAGCATTTTGAATTTGCAATTCACTATGAACTTGTTAAGTGGTGACAAGTCCAGAATGATTCTGAGCTTTTCCGAGTCTTTCTTGGGAACACAAAACAGCCTCCCTTAGAAATTGATGGGCTTCACCCTTTTTCTCCAACAGTTCTTGAACGTACTCCTCCATAATGGGGGTGGAGTGTTGGAAAAACCGAAGGTACGGGGGTGGAGTGCTGTACCAGCTCCCGCCCAGTCCATTCTTGAGTAGGCTGTGGGCCCAGGGATCGAAGGTCCACCGATCCCGAAATTTCAGAAGTCTCCCTCCTACCGGTATCACCTCACTTGGACTGCCGTCCTGAGGTCTTGCCTTCCTGACCACGACCACCCCTGAATCCCCTTCCCCTTGAGGGGCGTCTAGACGAGCCTCTGGCTGCTCCTCTAGGCTTTGCTCGAAAGGAAGTAGACTGCCCTTCGAACGCTGGGGTGAATGCCGTGGACTGTGTCGACACGGCATGGGGTACCCACTGAAAGGTGGTCGGGGTTTGTGCCACGATCTGGGGCACTGGGGGCAATGGCAATTGCAGTTGCTGTTGCTGTCTAAGAGGCTTGGCTGGCCGAGACGGTAGCCTAGTCCTCATAGTCTTCCTCTTTGGTTGAGGACCCTCATCCGGGGAAGACTTTCTTTTGATAGCCAGGCCCCACTTCTGGAGAAGGTTTCTATTCTCCAAGGCGGCTTTATCAACAACTTCTTTGACCAAGTCGGTAGGGAAAAAGGTCTTTTCCCCAAATGTTGGAGGAGATTAGTTTCTTTAGCTCGTGCCTCACCGTAGCCGAGGTAAACACGAACTCCCTACAAGCTCTCCTTGCCTTGACGAAGCCATAAAGGTCCTTCGTCACTGTGGCCAGATGAGGCTTGGCCACTACCATGAACATTTCATGGACCTTGGGGTCACTTGCCATCGTCTCGAGAGTAGTCTGAAGAGACATTGAGGCAGTCAGTCTTTCTTTTGTATCGAACTCACTTCGCAAAAGAAAGTCAGACAGCTTAGGGAGGTCCTTGCCGAACTGACGTCCGGCAATATCAGCCTCCAACTTTCCCACTGAGAACGTAAGATGGACGTCCTTCCAGTCTTTGTGGTCCATAGGCAGGGCCAGCGACAAGGGTTTACACTCCTCTAGGGAGGGGCAAGACTTGCCGGCCTCGATTGCTTTTAGTACAGCCAGAAACCCTTTCTGTAAAAGGGGGAAGGCTCTAGTAGGCGAGGACACAAAGGAAGGGAGCTTCCTATTCAATGCAGCTACCTTTGAGTTAGAGAAGCCCCTCTCTTTCATCGAGGATGAAAGTAGAGCTTGAGCCTTAGCATGGTCCATCACTATGACCTCCTTCGGCTCTGTCTCCTCCTTTGAAGCTGGTTCCTTCCTCAGCCGGACATAACAGTCCGGATATGATGCCTTGCTGGGCCAGAATTCCACCCTCCAGGGGAACTGAGCCCAGCTTATCCGAGATGACGATCTTTCCAGTCGTCATCGGCATGTGCTCAGCATACCTCCATGGGTTAGCATCTGAGCACAAGGGAAGGTCTTTCACATTGAGCTTTTTCTGGGGCCCATGTGATTCTGCAAGGCACTGCATTCGCAGTTCCATTGCAGCCGCCTTCTCCTGATTCTCCTTCTGCATTTGTTGGATCATTCCAACAATAGAAGAGAGGGCCTGTCCCAGCTCTACTGGGAGACCGGCCGATGTAGAGGGGCTTGAACTTCATCCTGGGCTTCTGCCAGGAGGTCTTCCTCCTGACACCCGTCCACATCAGACATCCTGTCATTTAGCTGGATGTCTTGCATCGCGACCGCGACTTCAGCATCCACCTGGATCTGAACTTAGGGGATCTCCTCTTGAGGCTGGGGAATCACTGCATCAGCTCATGCCTTAGGGAAAAGATACGCCCTCATCTTCTCACTTGGAAGATAAGGGCCAGAAGCCTTACCCAGGTACGAAGCTTCTTCCTAGCTATTTAAATGTCTCATTAATCAGGTTAGTGCACACAGTACATACCTGAGGGTCCCAATACCGAAGATCATCCTTGGAGACAGCGTATGCTGCGTGTCACCTACAAAACTCATGTCCGCAGAGGTTCTTGCTGCTGACATTGCAGAAAGCACTTCCCCACTTCGGAGTGTCCTTCTGTAAAGAGAAGAAATTTCCATGAGTATCAAGTGAACTATGTATCACTGGATATGCATAGTATAGCATAACAATTCAGAAAGGAAAGACACACACTTGTGTTTCCCTCACAACCCATTGTTGCAGCCTTCCAGATAATAAAATCAAAAATGGTTTATCTCTTCTAGAGTAACCAATGCAAGGTTTCCAGAGGAAACAGGTGGAGCTCACACCTAAGCAATGATTTTAAAATCCTGGATAATAGAAAGGGAAGAACTCAGCTTCCTATCTGAGGGCAACAGCAAAGGGATGTGCAAGAAAACACAATAGTGTTAGAAGATACAGTGCTGTACCAAAACCTTTACTATATTTTCTTCTTACTGTATATGCTATACAGAAGAATACTAGTACAGTATAGGGGGATGTGTGCCGGCCTGCCTTTGCCGGCCGGCACACACCACAACTAGCTTTAAAGTATACTACTTAACAGCTATAGGGCGGCAGCACTCTGGTTCAAATGCCTGTGCCGGTCGGCAGCAACTGCCGGCCGGTAACAGCCAGTGTTGGCCGGCAATGGCTGCCGGCCAGCAACTACACAAGGTAGTACCCAGCTGCCGGCCACACTCTTGGTGACCGGCAGACAAGGACTGACATAAGCCGGCCGGCAAAGGTACAAGACCGATGCCAGCCGGCAGCAAAAGAACCAGAGGACTACACCTGCCCGGCTGCCGGCCTATGAGGGCGGCAGCCGGGACAGGTACAGCACTAGAAGAAAAATAGAATGGATGCCGGGATAAGAGTGTACACAACCTCCAAGCCCGGCAACCGAAAGAGTGCATATAAGGAAGGGGAGAAACTAATTCAGGCTTCCTTGACCAATGCCGTCCGGCTCTGCCGGCAGGCATGGATGAGGGACCAAGAGAGGTCCGGGCAGCACTCGAAAACATAAGACCCTTGCCGGCCAGCAGCTCTGCCGGCCGGCAATGGGCTGAGTCAATTCCACATCCCAACCTATACTAGGTCCAGAAGTAGAACGACGTACAGTACAGTAAGACCCCTGCCGGCCAGCTCTGCCGGCCGGCAAGGTACAGTACAGTAATGGCTAGGCCATTACGGAGATAGAGGGGGAAGGGACAAGAGGGTCCTGCCAACCTTGCTTTAGTGAAAGATCACCCGCAGCCAAGAAACTTATCTTAGCCTAAGGGAGATCTAAGGGGAAAGGCCAGCAATACTTGCCAGCTTCCAGAGCACCAAAGCAAGGAAGGCGTTGCTACTCCCAAGGGAAGAACTTATCCTCCCCCGAGAACAGCAACAGGACTAGTCTGGTAGATCACATAACTACAGAAACCTTCGGTAGTGACCTAAGGGAGCTAAGCTCCCTTTATATGTGTTAGGTCAGCGAGGGGGACTCTGCCCCAAGCCAGACAACACAGACTCAGACTAAAAACTCTGTTGTTCTGTCCCTCTTGAACCATAACTACAGGAACAGGAAGGTACAGTAACACCCTAGTATAGTTTTATCAAAAATAAATTCGGAAAAAACCACTTAGGGATAAGCCCAAGGCTTAAACAGAGGGAAAGGGATTGCATACCTTCTCCGAAGAAAAGAAAGCAACCGGGGAGTATGATAAAGTATACTAAGGCTCCATAAGCAATTAGCCTAGGCACCAAGAGAATCGATTACCTAATTC
>NC_090765.1:46888047-46893047 GCF_036898095.1 Palaemon carinicauda | reverse complement strand
TCAGAGATTGTGTATTTGAAATCCCATGTAATTTATGTATGCAATTTGACATTAGTCAAACTATTATATCAATACTAAAGAGAATTGAATAGCATATAAAAATGTACAAAATATACACAGCAAAACAGGATGGGGTATTTTTTTATGTCAAGACGAAAATCACACTACTAGTTTTGGAATTGATTTCTTCAGGTTCTATATAATAAAAAGATTCGGTCTTATTTTACAGAAAAAACTATAATATTAGCTGTGGATTATATATAAACTTTATCAATTTATTATTAAAGAAACCTGTAAAAATGTCTGAATTTCAAGATGGCCTGTTGGCCTGGCCTTAATAACAACAAAATCATAGGCCTATTATTTATCCACCCACCCCTCACCCAGCCCCCTAAAAAAATAATCATCTTGGCAAAGTGTCCTGGAAAACCTCCTTGCTGGAAACGAGACTTACAAACAACTTGCTCAGTCGTAAAAGGTCTACCTACTATTCCAAGACCACATAGCTTTCATGAAAATATGGTATATGATTCGAAGGGGAAGGCTTTCAGGGAATAAGACTGGTCCTAAATAATTCATCACCAAAAACTATATTGGCCTAAAACCATTCATAATTATAATTGCAGTTAGAAAAGACGGGATTGAAATGTATTTATGTGTGATTAAAAAACTTAAAAAAACTGTTCAAGTACCCGAGAAAATAAGAAAAATTATATACCAGTTCTTTTAATCTCGGCTTGCTAGAAATAATAATGACTGTTTGGTCCAAGGATAATATCCTCTTTGAAAATTCTCGAGAGAAATTACTTCCCAAATCTTGACATTTACGTGAGTCCTGGTTCCCTTCTTGCTCTTGCGTTAAGTGGTGGTGAGACGTAAATGGTATTTCAACACAGTATAAATAGAATTTTAAATGGCGCAGGACCCAGACTAAATTAAATTTTGAGAAATGCTTTTGCTCTTATTCTGTTGGTCACAAAATGTAAGATAGCCTACGCAGATACAAAATATTTCCTTAAAATACATATACCAAAGTAAAAGAGATATGTCATGCCTTCAGTCGTACTCATTGATCACTTAAATTTAAAGAACAAAATACTTCTCGACAAAAAAAAAAAAATGAAAAGACTGAACTATTAACCACACCCATTTCAATTTCACAAAATGTCACTTTTTTCCTACCCGTTTTAAAAAAGCTCTCTTTGAAAAAAAAAAATTCAATTACCTAGAGTGGAGAACGATCAATTCTCATCACGTTCTGATTGATTGATTGATTTGGAATTTTCAGGCATCCGGACATCGAAGGTCATTGACGCTGATATCGTTTGTTATTAATAAAGAATAAAAGGAAGTTCAAATCAAAACAATAAAATCAATTTCCTTATGAAATTAAATAGCTTTCAGAAGATCGATGCCGTATAAAATCATTTAAAAAAGATTACGCTTTATATCTATGGGTACCAAACAGTTAATCCCAAACGACTTATTCTATTGTAAGTACTATTTATTCATATACCATTAACTTAGTTGTTAAACGTACGGCTTAAATTATGCCGTCATGGTCGTGCTAGACAGCAATCCAAGTCTATCATATATATTTTACGAAATGAAACTGCGTGGCTTTTGAAATTGTTTTAAAAGTAGAAATATATATTTGTTTAAAAGCACAACAAATAAATTAACTGAACTCATGATCAATAAATTCTAAATACTGCTTAGAATGAGGTATAGATAATAAATCATTACTATTAATATGGTTTCATTGGTGTTGAACAAATTAAGCATTTCCAGTCATTTAATAGAATAAATAAAAAATATGCGAACTGAAAAAACAAAACGATATAGTCATTTACTTACAATTCATCATAAACAACAAAGTTATTCAATAATAACTAATAAAATGTTGACCATTGTATTGGAAAGACAACGTCAAATCATAGAACATTTTAAGATATAAAAAATGGTAGACACTGCTTGTGCAACTACAGCCTAGGCGCGACCAATATAAAAAAAAATGAAAATATTCCCTCTCATAAAAATATGAAAAATCCTTTAAATGACCAAGAATTCCTCTTCTTAAAAGGAAAGTGGAAGATTAAATTGGCAAGTCTAGGAACTTAGAATTTATATGGATGTGGTGACCGACCAAGAGAGAGTTCAAATGTGTAAATTTAAGGTTTTTATTGGTAGAATCCACTGGAGCAGGAGAAAAAGTTTTATAATTATAGGTATAATATAAAGACCCGGGACAGAGAAAAATTCAAAAAGTCTGAATCTCTGCCAAGGTTGGCTTGGAGATTAAGAAGAGGTATCTGTGAGGAGTGGTTAAAAAATAAAAAATTAAAAAAAACTTCTTAACGAGGTGTTTGAATAAATAAGAATGAGCACAGTCTTGCATAAATACATTTGGAAAGGAGATTGAGTGTTCGAAATATGTTTTCCAAAGATATATAAAACTAATTTACACTATTGTGCTAGGTGGTATTTCTAACGTACTAGGCGGTATATGTACCGTGCTAGGCGGTATAGTACCATGCTAAGCGGTATATGTAGCGTGCTAGGCTGTATATATATTGTGCAACCCGGTATATGTACCGTGCTAGGCGTTATATGCACCATGCTAGGCAGCATAAGTACCGTGCAAGGATCTATATCTTAGCAATCCATGTTTGCCAACAGTTATATAAGCGGATGAGCAATCTAGTGGAGTAACGACAACTTGAGTGGGGAGGAAATGCCCCTAAATCTCGATGAAGTCACTGGTAGCAGGGTGACGGATTGGGTTTAAAGCAAGAGACAATATGTCTTTTCGGCTTCTACTCCTGATGCCTAGCAGATGATCTCACTGGAATTATTATTCAGTCAGTCGGTGGAAAGAGAAGATGACGGAATGGCCCCCAGTCCCAGGCGTAGCGGGGTGATAAGAATCTCCCGGTTTATAAATAGTAAAGAAAAATTGAAAATTGGTAATTAGAATATTAGAACCATGAATCAGATTGGGAAGTTACAGTAAGTGATGAATGAGTTTATGAAATATAGTTTGTCTATCTTGGCCCCAAGATTGGTGATAAAACCTTACACCAAGGTAATAAATAAATAAATATATATATATGTATATATATATATATATATAATATAATATATATATATATATAAGATATATATATGAATATATATATATATATATATATATATATATATATATATATATATATATATATATATATATATATACATTCAGGAAGAACAGGTGGAGTTGGATGAGAAGGGGTAGGAATGATGATGACACCAAGAGCAGAAAAGGCATTAACTGAGTGGAGAACTGTAAATAGTAGATTGTTACTATCAAAGTTTAAATCGAAGCAGTGCAATATAAGTATTATAGTTTCCTATGTATCAACAAATGATTACCCTGAAGAAAGAAAAGATGAATACTATGATGAACTGCAGAGCGTAATAGACGAAAGCCCAGAGATAAAATTGTGATTGGCGATTTCGATGCTAAAGTTGGAAGGAATAATAAACGTATACAGGATGTGATGGGTGTTGAGACTCTTGGCGAAGTTGCAAATGAAAATTGAGCACATTTCTTAAGTTTCTATTCAACAAATAACTTTGTCATTGGAGGTACTCTTTTCCACCACAAGGACATCCACAAATATACATGTACAGTGCTTTACCATATGACAATTGCAAAAATCAATGAATTACATTGCCATTAATAAAGTGAGATGAAGGACTCTGGAAAATGTAAGAAGCTATAGAGGTGCAAACATTTAGAGTGATCGTCAGCGCCTCATTGCCACACTAAAATTAAAAATCAAAACACCCAACAAAAAGGTAGATACTGCAAATATCATGGTTACATGCAATTAAGCTTCTAGAAAATGAGCACAGAAAAACATTTGCAGTTGAATGTTGGAAAAAAAGAAAAATCAGACGATGGCTAGGTTAAGTAAAATTTGAAAATCAAATCGCCTGAAATTAAATATAAAAATCAGACTATATATCAGTTTAGTGAGATCGCTGTTACTGTATGGACATGAATCATGGTATGACAATGAAACAGTCTCCAACAGATTTTGTAGATTTGAGAAAGCCCTAAGAAGAATATTGGGAGTTAAATGGTAAGACAGGATAATAAATGAAACTACAAGAGAGATTACTCGAGTGCCATATGAGAATGAGATCATGGTGAGGGGTAGATGGAGATGCTTTCCGCACTCGCCAAGAGAGGTTAGTTTAACAAACGTTAACTGGACTTCACTAGGCAATAGAAGAATGGGAAGATCTAGGCCAACTTGGCCGAGGACTATGAAGCGTGAAGTAAGAGATGATGAATGGGGAAGTGTTGAATTAAAAGCTCAAGATAGAGACGACTGGCGAAATCCAACCGAGGCCCTGTGCGTCAATAGGCGTGGGAGATGATGATGATAACATAAAACCATATAAATAGGTGATGAGGTAAGGAGAAGAGTGGTTGGATACATACGTGATCATTATTTCAATGAAGAAAAAGATGACAGAAATATGAATAAGTTATAGTTAATAAGATTTAGACAAATTAATTTACAAAGGAGGATGTGAGAGGAGCATACAAGTAGAAATTAGGTGAAATATAAACTAAGGTGAAAGGAGAGGAGACTAGTAGTAGATATTCTGCAAATAAAGTACCATGATGAGGTCAAAGGACAACCGGGATATATCGGAAACAAAGTATTATGGAGCTTCGTGGAATGATAAAATGAGAGGTTTAATGAAGGAAAAATTCCAATATCAAATCGTTTTCCCTATCAATTTTAATAACAATATTAATAATATTGGTAATAACAATAACTTTAATCACCTTTATAATAAGGTTGCCCCACAGGAAAGCAACACAATGCACAGCCGCATTCAATTTTAAACTTCCGAATCGTGAATGAACAGCTTGTGCTATAAAACTTCTACATCATTAATCGCTTCGCGTTTTCATGTATGCATGAATTAATTAATTATTA
>NC_090765.1:46878047-46883047 GCF_036898095.1 Palaemon carinicauda | reverse complement strand
AGTAATAAGAAAGAGAATAAAGAATAAGCAGACTGAAATAAACAATAAACATGCATGAATAACAGACAAGGAAAGGAAATAGAGGAAGGAGAACGAGAAAATCCTTTAACCTAGGGTCGACATTATCTCTAGGAAATGAAGGAGAGGGAAGAACGAGAGAAACCTTTTAACGTATGGGCCAACATTCTCTCTGCTTGAAACACGACTATACTGCAGCCAACTGGAGCGGTGATGTGACGGTGTACGTGAATTGAACATTTTCTTTTTTAATGTAAAGACTTTCATTGCCTGCGAATTTTCGTTATATTAATGCCAACCCACTCCCGTCTTTGATAGTGTACACCGGCAAATTTTGGAGGGTCCTGTGTTATTATGGAGTTCGTCTTAAATATGTAAATTTGATTAAGTCCGTTCATGAACATAGTAAGTGCAAAGATAATGTTAGTGGAGTCCTATTAAAAGAATTTCAAGTGAACAGTGGAGTACTCCAAGGTAATGTGTTGTCGCCTAAGTGGTTTATCTTCCTCGTGGATTTTGTAAAGTAATGCATAGAAAAGCTGGGGATGGTGGAGAAGGATTGGACTGGATTGGTACTAGGAAATTAGCTGACATAGAGTATGCTTAAGATTCTATCCTTACTATCAGAACACCACACGATTTCCAATGCTTGCTTACCAGAATCCATGAAATATCACAGGAGGTTGGGCTCAAGATAAACAGAAGAAAGACAGAAATGATGAGAACGGAATACGCATGGAAGATGAAATATCATTGGAAGGAGAAAGGATTAATGTGGTAGAATCATTTAAGCATTTGGGAACTATGATATCCAATACAGGGTCTTTAGAATTAGAGTTTAGTAAAAGATTGAAAAAAGAAAATCAGACAAGGCTAGGTTAAGTAAAATTTGGAAATCAAATCACCTGAAATTACACATAAAAATCAGGCTATATTGTATACCAATTTAGTGAGACCTGTGTTTCTGTATGAGTCATGGTATGACAATGAACAAATCTCCAACAGATTTAGAGGATTTCAGAACAATGCCCTCAGAAGAATATTTAGAGTTAAATGGCAGGAAATTATCAAAAATGAAATTATAAGAGAGAATACTCGAATGCCATATATGGATGGGATCATGGTGAGGGACAGATGAGGATAGTTTGGGCATGCTCTTCGCACTCCTCGAGAGAAATTAGTTCTACAAGCGTATAACTGGGCTCCACAAGGCACTTTAATTAAAAGCTGGAAGACCAAGGCCTACATGGCTGAGGACTATGAAGAGTGAGGTAGATGGTGAATTCAGATGTATTGAATTAAAAGTTCGAGATAGAAACGACTGACGAAATCTAACCGGGTCTCTTTTCGTCAATAGGTGTAGAAGATGATTATATATATATATATATATATATATATATATATATATATATATATATATATATACAGTATATATATAAATACATATATATACAGTATATATGTGTGTATGTGTGTGTATATAAACATGCATCACATATTTCAATACACCTATCAAATGATAAAACATGTTAGAGAAAATATATTAAAGGAAATCTCTTCCCCGTTTCAAAAACACTGGAGAGAGAGAGAGAGAGAGAGAGAGAGAGAGAGAGAGAGAGAGAGAGAGAGAGAGAGAGAGAGAGAGAGAGAATTATTCATAGAATCGTCAAACCATCAAGAGAGTCAGTCACCCCGGATGATACGCGTAATAATTATTGGAAGCAGCCAAGGATTAAGCTACTGCATGTAACACAAATTGAGTTATTCATAAGGCACGAACAACGAACATCAAGGCGTACAGCAGTACAAGGATATAAAGCGACTGAAGCTAGGGGCAGAAAGAAAGCTGCAAAGACCCCTAGGTAACGCCTACAATACACCAGGTGTGGTTCACTAATGGCAATACCCCTTACGAGGTAATTTTTTGCCTGACATTCAAGGCAGCCTCTTTTATTGCTCAGTGATTCTGAGTTATGTTGGCATCAAGATACAAACACGTTGCAGTTAAAATAAATTTAGCCATAGAGTTACCTTTAGTAAGTGGTTGCTCGTAAGGTTTCATAAGCTCTTACTCAAGCACAGGGCCCGATAGTGATTCATTATTAGAAGCACGGGCTTCCTCAATTGCTAATGAAATTAAATACAGCCCATACTTTACTATCACTGGGAACCAGTTATCTGGAACTACGTTGGCATTAAAAGAGTCCACTTTAAATTGATTCGTGATTATGATATTTACGCTTATTTGGAGAAAATTTCGAACTTACGGAGTCGGGAGGGGGCTACTAAAACTATCATCATTACAAACAGATACAGTTAATCCTGCGATGAAACTGTAATTATGTTCTTTAAAAGCTTGCAAAAATCAGGACATACCGAAATGGACAATGGACTTTCTATACTGTTGACAAATATTCCCCTATTGTCTTGATATCTTTAAAAGCCACTTAAATGTTCAAACAAACATGAAATATTGCACAGCATCTCAAAATTAATACGTAAACTGAACGTATTACTAGTTGGACTCGCACGAGCTCGGTACAAGCCACCGTCTGCTAAACATCCCACAAAAAATACTCTGCAAAACCAATCGAGAAGAGTGACAAAAGAAATTTGAAACAATGCGAGATAATGAAAGATCCCTACAGACGTTCGCTCCAGGAGAAGAATAGTTCATCATCTCTCATAAAAGAGACACTTTTGATCATCATCTTACTTCATTGCTTTTATATAGCTTCCCGTATACGGCTTCCATGTTCGACGAAGAAGCGAAACAAGAAATATCACAATCATGTCCTTGTGCTATTTCTACCTTCACAAAAAAATTTCAGTTACCTCCCAGGATATAACCTATTTCTTACAGACAATCAGCAACGAAAAACAAAGCTTGCGACTCAACAGCTGTCACAGTCAACCTACAATCAATAATGCAATCACATACAGACATATATAAATTATGTATGTACATATGGCTACATACATAGTTGTTTTCCTATATATATATATATATATATATATATATATATATATATATATATATATATATATATATATATATATATATATATATATATGTGTGTGTGTGTGTGTGTGTGTGTGTGCACGCGCGCGCGAGCGTGAGCGGCCACGCATATACTTATATGTACATATATAAGATATAGATAAAAGTGGTATAGTACTTCAAGTAAAATTCAAAATATGCTGACTACAATAATTAATCAGTCCGAAGTGTTGTAACACATTACTATAAAATAGCTGGTGATCCATTGCACAAATGGTATATCTCTTTCAAAAACCTAAACCCAAATAGCCCATTTACTGTAGATAAAATTCACTATAACTTGAGAATATCTTGCACACACATGGAATTATATGATTAACTCACCTACCATGACCGGAATATGAACTCATAACTTTTTGGATTAGTACATGCACCTGTGTTGTAAATATTCGCATATCCACCCATCACCATTATATATATATATATATATATATATATATATATATATATATATATATATATATATATATATATATATATATATATACATATATATACATATATACATATATATACTTGTATATATACGCATATATATACATACATACACACAATATATATATATATATATATATATATATATATATATATATATATCTATATATATACATATATACACATATATATATATATATATATATATATATATATATATATATATATATATATCTATATATATACATATATATATATATATATATATATATATAGAGAGAGAGAGAGAGAGAGAGAGAGAGAGAGAGAGAGAGAGAGAGAGAGAGAGAGAGAGGCCTATAAATATATATATATATATATATATATATATATATATATATATATATATATATATATATATATGTGTGTGTGTGTGTGTGTGTGTGTGCGTATATATACATATGTCATTAATGTTAAACATGACCTTTTCATACGAACTGAAGTCAAGCAACCTATGGATATACAACTCCCCACACCTTGAGAATAAATCAACTTCTAAAGAGACGGCACTCAAAAGACTGGAAACTGTAAAGAGGTGGGGATTGGATAAAGGGTTATAATGAAACGATGTGATTGGGGACATAGAGGTCAATGGGTGGCTGGCAATTGAATGCACAGTATGTTTGGATGTGGGAAAGATTTCGAAGGGATGGGCAAATATAATAATTACTTGTTTGTACGAGGACAAAGGTGATAAAGGCGACTCTACGAATCATACAGGACATAGAAAAACAGTATTTATTATAACAAGTCAATGATAATGTTTTGATTGAAAAAGTAAGCCATGTGACATGGATTAAAAATAAGGAAAGAAGTGTGTGGGTTTAAACAAGGAAAAAAGTCTATGAATCAAATGGCTGTTACCAAACAGACGTGAGAGAACCTTAAAGAATAAATAGGGAAAAGCCGTATGTGCCATACAATGGACACTAACGAGCTTATGATCAAACTGGCACTGGGAGTAATGTGAAGGGTGTTGACGATATTAGTTACATCAGTAGTTACCAAGGGCAATCATGAGTTTCTATGAGGGAAAAGTGCAATTTTGAAAAACGTAGGTAAGAAAATTACTAGTTTCACATAAATATGGAACTGAGTTATGTTTCCATGGCTTTTTATGTAGGTGAAAACTAGGGTGCATGATAAGTTGGTGGTAACAATGGTGGACGATAAGTTGGGAAATAATGGCAGATGATACATAAAACAATGGCGGGTGATACATAGGTAAAAACAATGGTGGGGGATGTGTTTGTAGTAGCAATGGTGGTTGATAGGTTGGAGAAAACTATGTTGGATGATACGTTGGTAAAACAACGGTCGAGGGTAGGTTGGGGAAAACTATGGTGGAAGATTGGTTGGGAAAACATTGGTGGACGACACGTTGGTGAAAACAACGGTGGATGTTGGTAAAGCCAAGATGGGTAATGGTGGATAATACGTTAGTGAA
>NC_090765.1:46813047-46875547 GCF_036898095.1 Palaemon carinicauda | reverse complement strand
TGTATGTCCATCTTGACAACAAATTACTGCTGTCTATAGTAGGAGTATATTTACAAAACAAATACCTGAATTTGTATTAAATGTCTTTCACTGCTTTAGTTGTTTGTGGTCTGTTAATCTAGTCCAACTCCGGCTCACCACAGGACACTCTTTTATAAGTACAAGCACATATCTATTTATGACTTCACATGGTAATACCATTTTTTATGCAGTTGGTGGTTTTGTGACTTAGTCTAGCCATCGACCTTAGGCCTATCAATTTTGTAGCTATGCTAGTGAATATCCATTAGAAGTTTGGCATATATTCAGAAAAGTTGTCTATTTAAAGCAACTTTAAAATTAGGGTATGATAACAGACGTTTATTAGTATAACATAACAACGAAAAAACACCATTAGGCCTAACACATCACTAGGCCTATTTGCGGCAATGGTATTTCTAGGTTGATTTTTAAGTTATAATCTTATGAGAAAAATTCAGATTTCTCAAACTTCCTTATTGTCACAAGACAAAATACAATACCTATAAATTTGCAAACACTGTACCATGTAAACTCAACATAAAAAAATCAACTGATAAATGGCTAACATGCTAGGCTACCAATTCAATGTTGCAGGCTTGCAGCTGCAGCATGTTCACATTACCTAAGATAATTAACCCGGTTGAACTATTATTAAGCTTAAAGTAAACAACACAAAATATTACCTGTATTCCAGGGTGGAGGCCTAATAATGGAAATCTTCACTGACACCAAGAAAGAACGCACAGCACAAAACGAAAGAAAATAACATGACCTCACTAAGGAAACGCTACTCGGTAATGAGGGCAGCGGGCTTCAAGGTGGTTACCTACGGGGTCCGTTGTTTAAAACAAAGGATTCCAAGACGTCTAAGTTTGTGACGTCAATAACACAATCTACAGAATCAACTACACATTACTCTTAGTCAATTTTATATTGCCCTTATCTCTTATCTGTGTTTCACAAATAACTCTGGGAGATATAGATCATGCCAGCACAATGCTGCCAAAATATAGAACCAAAAGACAAAATTTAATGTTTACCTGTCAAAAATGGCTAACTGGCAACTCTTAAGGGAGTGGCATTCATTGCTGTTATAGACAATATTTATTATCGCTGTCTACAATTTTTATCTTTAAGGAATTATTATAATATTTGCTTTGAGTATTAAGTTACTCTATAAGTAACATAATTTCCATTTTGAGTATTAAGTTACAATCTCTGAATTTTGGACGGCAGAGAACGAAGCCATTACCCTCTCAAGTTTGAGTTTTTTTAAGTGACAACTTTAGTTTTTATTTGTTTAGTTTAGTGCACAGTACCGTAAGTTACGTTCGCGAAAACTTCATGACCAACTACAGGTTTCAAAATGCAAAATTAATTGTAGATATGCAGAATTGACTACGGTGGAATAATACCTAATATTTATAATTATATAAATACAGAAGCTCACCGAAGCCCAATCAAAATTAACTTGACTGTCCCCTCGTAATGAGTGATATTAAGCTACATACTTTGCAACTGCAATGTGCCACTATGCAAGCGAGGACGGTCTTTGCATCTGCATCACTACACAGTATGTGTTAACATCCCTGGAGCTTCCTTATTACTGTATCCCAAAGGTAACAATCTTGATTAATTTATATAGAATTCCATGATGTAGCCTAGGTTTATATATACATATTTGAATAACTCCTTAATAATGTAAAGGGAAACATGTTAGGGTAAAATTATAGAACTGTGCAGTAAACGATTTGTAGTTAGTAAGAGTGTTTTTGTAATATTTTGTTGTTTTGAACCTTTTGACAATGATTTCTGACGGAAATCCATTAGTATTGAAATTGCAAATGAGCCGTTCTCTTGTTATACCCCCCCCCCCACCCTTCTGTAAGGCCACTGGGGGTGTTGGATGGTGGAAAAGTTAAAAAAAATTGATTATTTACGACTGATGTAAAGGAAGTTCATTGCAAATACACTATTAATTGTAGATAGAGTTTGTCACGTGAGAAATGTTTTTCCTGAACGAAAATATATATTTTGAGATTCATTTAAAGGCCACAAACCCTAACCTACCCCACCTAACCTAACCTAGTAGTTCCCAGGTCAGACTTAGTTTGGGGCAGGCTCCCCCGATCCCCTTAGGTCACAGACTGGTATTAGTATAGAAAAACACGAAAAAATCTTTATTGTTAAAGGAATGCAGATTTATCTAAAAAAAAAAAAAAAACAAGTAAAGATATATTGTATTACAGGGTCTGATTTCGAACAGAAAATATATGTTTTCCTATAGTAAATAACGTGATTTAACTGAATTTGACCTTCATTTCAACCGTAAACAAACAAATCAACCAATTCGACTAACTTTAAGTTGCCGAACTGGTTGCTGTTATTACGGATGAAATGAAGGTGAAAACCAGTTAAATCACGTTATTTTCTACAGGAAAACATATATTTTCTGTTAAAATGGTTAAATATAATCACTGTTGTCATATATGTTGTGTTAAAATGTTTAAATATAAGCACTTGTTCAAATTCGGTGTCATTCCACTCACGTATGTACTGCGAACGATAACATTAGCAACGTTACCAACGATACACAGCGTTACCAACGTTATGGTGATACACAACGTTACCAACGTTGCGGTGGAATTACTAACGTTCTTTATTTTAAAGAATTTTTTCATATACACTTTACACAATATATAAAAAAGTACAAACAGGGTACAGAACCTAACAAACCTACCTAACCTAACCTAGAGGTTCCCAGGTCACAAACCCAATATAATGCTGTTTGTTATATCACTTCACTCACGTTACGGTAAGGTAGTACTGTTACGATAACATTATATATAATGGTTTCTGTTTCGCCATTAGCTCGCTTCGCTCGCATGAAAATAAAACATCAAGCTCGTATGTACTGGCAAGCGGTAATGTTGATCTGCGCACGCTAACATTATAATGGTTCTTGTTCTTCACTTACAATCACAGAAACATAAAACATCACCCTCGTATGCATTGGAAATTGGTAATGCTGAGCTTCGCACTCTAACAAAAGATAATAAAACTAACACATTAAAGTTAAAGAAATTAATGACCTACTTTTATGACCGTGACGTCGTAACTTAGGAGTCACGGGGGTGTTGTGACTGAGACTGTGGTGTCTTAACTGTTTTGCCTTAGATTAGAACTGCACTTGGAACACTGTAAAAGTTGGTATATTACAGTACGTGATTTAAGAAAATTATCAACATTGGAATACACCAAAATAGTTTCAAGTATGTAATACTGAAGACGATACAATTTTCTAATACTTTAATCATAAGATACGCAAAAGACGACACGAACTAACAAAGACCTGACTTGGGCAAAGGTTTCCACGGAAAAGGGCTCGTTGGAAGGTGGGGGTAGGGAAATATTAACCCCCCTGTGCAAACTTTACATACGTACGGGTTCGTGATTGGTTAACGGAAAAGCAACAGAGTCTAGAGAGTAAACATGAATGAACAGAATGGGAAACTTGTCCAGAGCAAGTATTTATGTGAAATCTGGGAGTGACAAGGTAATAACAAAATGTATAAAAGTAATATATGAAGATAAAATGGAATGTATGATAGATAATATTTGGTGAGTATATAAAATGAGGTGATTTTATAAGGTATCGGATAATAAAACGAGTAATACTGGGGTCAAACATAATATGTATACGAGGGTATTATATATCTAATCAAGTAATAGACTTGAACAGAGCTGGTAGAGAGACAAATACTTACATTTCACGATTAGAGAAGAAGAAATCCTATTGGTGGAGGAAAAGTCTCTGTGCAGAGAGGCGGGGTTTTTGCGCAGAAAGTTGAAACCTGCTATGTACAAACGTACGTACAAGAGCGTCTAGAACGGGCAAATAGAATGAGAAAAATTAAATGAAAAACAATGCTAATGTTAGCATGATACGTTAACATTTGATCTACATCACACGTTGGCAGCTCTGGTTACCGTATTTTTTCATGAGTCATTACCTTTGCAATGGCAACTCCAAAGTTTATCCAGCAATACAGTTTTGTATTTTCCTCCGTTTATTATACATTCAAGAAGGTAATGTATAGAGAAGAAAAGGCTTGTTTTACGATTATATATCGTTTCCCCAGTATGTTTTCCCCACCCAAAACCCCGAGTTCCCACTGGGGGTCCCCCATTATCATAGGATATAGATGTATATATATTTCTGAAACTATTCATTTGCGACGGAAACGAGTGTCATTTTCGAAGAGAGCGTAATTGTTTCTATAAGAAAAAGTAGTTTTTTTCCTAGGTTACATTGCCCTGTAATACACTACAATAGTACCAAAAAACAACTGTTTTCATCTAAAATCGGGATTATTTTACTGTATTACAGGGCAATGTAACCTAGGAAAAAACTACTTTTTCTATAGAAAAAATTCTGGTCTCTTCAAAAATGACACACGTTCCCGTCGCAAATGAATAGTTTCAGAAATATATATATATCTATATCCTACGATAATGGGGGGCCCCCCCAGTGGGAACTCGGGGTATTGGGTGGGGAAAACATACAGTACTTGGGAAACAATATATAATGGTAAAACAAGCCTTTTCTTCTCTATACATTACCTTCTTGGATCTATAATAAATGGAGGAAAAGACAAAACTATAACTGGATAAACTTTGGAGTTGCCGTTGCAAAGGCAATGACTTATGAAAAAATACGGTAACCAGAGCTGTGATGTAGAGCTGCGGCAATGTTAGCATAACATGCTAACATTAGCAGTGTTTTTCATTTATATTTTGTCATTCTACTTGTTGATTGCAGTCGCTCCCGTTCGTTCGTTTGTACATAGCAGGTTCCAACTTTATGTGCAAATACCTGCGCATAGGTTCCTCCTCCTCCACCAATAGTATTTTTCCTTCCCTAACTGTGAAATGTAACTATTCGACTTCACTCATGTTATTCAAGTATATTATATACTTGATCCAGTACAACTATACTATTCTGTTTATGTAATACCCTCGTACAGTATACATATTACGTTTGACCCAAGAATTACTTGTTTTATTATCCAATATCTTATAAAAGCACCTCATTTTATATTTCCATTAAATATTATTTATCATACATTCCATTTTATCTTGCTATATTACTTTAATACATTTTGTTATTACCTTTTCACGCCCAGATTTCACATAAATTCTTGCTCTGGACAAGTTTCCCATTCTGGTTCATTCATGTTTACTCTCTAGACTCCGTTGCTTTTCCGTTAACCAATCACGAACACATACGTATGGAAAGTTTGCACAAGGGGGGAGGTAATATTTCCCAACCCCCCACCTTTCAACAAACCCTTTTCCGTGGAAACCTTTGTCCAAGTCAGGTCTTTGTTAGTTCAAGTGACGTCTTTTTGCGTATTTTACGATGGAAGTTTTAGAAACTTGTAACGACTGCAGTAATCCATACTTGAAAGTATTTTGGTGAATTCCAATTTTGATAATTTTCTTAAGTCTCGTAATGTAATAGCCCAACGTTTACAGTGTTCCAAGTGCAGTACTAAACTAAGAAAAAGAAGTTAAGACACCATAGTCTCACAGTCACTACACCCTGGTGACCCACAAGTTTCGTTGTCGCTGTCATAAAAGTAAGTCATTAATTTCTTTAATTTTAATGTGTTAGTTTTACTATTTTCTTAGCGTGCGCAGCTCAACATTACCACTTGCCAGTACATACGAGTTTGATGTTTTATTTTCATGCGAGCGTAAGCTAGCTAATGGTGGAACAAGAACCATTGTATATAGTGTTGCTAATGTTATGAACTTCTAGGTTAGCTTAGGTGGGTTTGTTAGGTTCTGTACCCTTTTTGTACCTTTTTATATATTATGTAAAGGGTATATAGAAAAATGCTTTAAAATACACATACTAATATTACTGAAGCATTGCTAACATCGTAACGTTGGTAACGATGTGTAACATTGGTAACGTTGCTAATGTTAACGTTCGCAGTACATACGCAAGTGAAGTGACACGGAATTTGAACAAGTCATTATATTTAAAAATTTTAACAGAATATATATAACAAAAGACATTATATTTAAACATCGTAACAGGAAATGTTTTCCTGTAGGAAATAACATGATTTAAGCAGTTTTCACCTTCATATCATCCATAATAACAGCAACCAGTTCCTCTACTTAAAGATAGTCAAATTGGTTGTTCTGTTTGTTTGCAGTTGAATGAAGGTCAAATTCGGTCAAATCATGTTATTTACTACAGGAAAACATATATTTTCTGTTCGGAATCAGAATCCGTAATTCAGTAAAACTTAACCCTAAAATCACCTTTATTACCATTGCAAATAAATAGGTAATAAGATATACCCTAACATATCCTACGGTAATGGGGCCGGGTTGTGGAAAATTTACCGATGAATTTATAACTGATGGTAAAACTAATCTTTTCTTCTCTATACATTATTCTGTGGGATGCTTTATAAAACCACAAAAAATTACACAAAATATTGACAATCATGTTCCCCTGAAATATTTATTTCACTTTTGTTTACATTTTACAAACCACACGTATCCGCTCCTGTCCGAAGTGCGATTCTGTTTTATATTTTATGGGAGACCAACACCTTTTTATTGTAACTTTACTGTGAAGATTGGTAAGACAAAAAAAATAGACGTAGGTGGCAATCACAAGGTAAAGAATTATTTGCAATTAAGTTTTCGATTTTGTGATCTGGTAGGGGGGTCTGGGGGACAAGCCCAGCTATGTCTGTGACCTGGGCAGTTTTCTGACCTGGTAAGAAGTGTCCGGGGGCTTGCTCCTGGCTAGATCTGTGGCCTGGGAAGGGGGATCCAAACGCTTTGCCCCCAGTTAGTTCTGTGACCTGGGAACTACTAGGTTAGGTTAGGTAGGTTTTTTAAGTTCTGTGGCCCTTTACAAATCCTGAAAAAGTTCAATAATCATGTTTTTTTCTGTTTATTCCCACCCAAAGTCCAAGGTTCCCACCTGTGTCTGTCAGGAAGGAGGGCAGTAAAGGAAGAACTGTTTATTTGCAGCGGAAAAGGAGGTCAAAATCATTGAAAGCCTATTATTTACTGTAGGAAAAGTTGTTTTTTCTATTGGAAATGTAGTTCCGTGTAGTTCTTTAATTTTATCCATAGATATAGTCAGGGTGCAAGCCCCCTTGACCCCCTCCCCCTCCTAGTCAAAGACCTACCTGGGGATAAGCCCCATGGACCCCCCCCCCCCCCCGTTGCCTAGTTACAAACCCTAAAAGTATATCACAAATAATGCCCTACCTTATTTACTTTATATGCACTAACACAGTAACTACAACTAAGTCCTAAAAGTAAATTACAAATAATGGCTTACTATACCTAAGGATACATGTGAATCATAGGAAGTAAACAAACAAATGAGAAATATCTTAGGAGCATAGAGTGTCAATATACTGTTTAATTTTTCATTGATTCATTATACATCTTGGAGAATAATGCATAAAGAAAAAAAGTATAGTTGTACCATTATTTATCGATTCGTAAATTTTCATCACCCAAAACCCCCGGAACCCACTGGGTGACCTCCATTACCATATGATATATTAGGGTATATCTTATTAACTATTTATTTTGCGACAGAAATGGAGTTCATTTTCAAAGAAAACGGCAGTTTTTCTATGTAAAACATAATTTATTAGTAAAGCTTTACCCGTATTCGATAATGGTACCTTTATTTTCACCACAAATAAATAGTTAGTGAGATATACCCTAAGATAGACGTCAACAACATGGGCCACCCAGTGGGAACTGGGTGTTTAGAGTGGGGAAAATTGATAAATAATGGGAAAACTAACCTTTTCTTCTTTATACATTATTCTCTGGGATGCATAATAAATCCATGAAAAATTACACAAATTAACTGTAGGCTATCCTATGCTCCCTAGATATTTTTCATTTGTTTGTTGACATTCTACGATTCGCATCCATTTGCTCGTATGTATGTGTAGTACCTTGTCGCATATTAACCATTTTAAATTTTCTGTGCATTTCCTCCTATTTGTTCGTGTGTACATGACTTCTTGTGTATTAATCATTTGTTCCGTAACTGGAATACAAACCACGCTATTTATTAGTTGTTATACTTTCGGCGGAGCTGAAATAACAAGCCATTAGAATTTAGCGAGGGTTAACTACCCACACCGCTAGTTAGCGGGGGTAGGGGGAGGTAGCTTGCTACCACTCCCGTTTACACACCTGTGATTTAGTCACTTTACTTTTGGCTCGGATCGAGAGCGGTTGTTTCCTCTCTCCCTCCTCACCTATTCTGGAATGCCATTAATTTTTGTCTTTTAACTTACTTTTTTAAACATTTAAACTTACCCGCTGGTTATATAACAATAGCTTTATTCTTTTGTCCGGCAGAAATTAAAAAATCGCGGCAATCGCATAGATATGCCAGGTGTACACTAGCGGCACCACGATAGCTAGGCTGAACTATTCCTTCCAGCACCAGATTTTCTTCTGCTGCCATACTGGCAACATAGAAAGGAATTCACTCGTGATTAACCGGGATTTTTAAATATAAAACTTACCCACTGGTTATATAATGGTTAAAGTCCCTGACGCCTCGGCAGAAAATTCAAAATCTCGCACGGCTTAGCGCAGATATGCCAGGTGTACCCTAGTGCCCTCGCGGTACTACAGGTAGAACTATACTTAACCAATTCAGATTTTCTCTGCCGACCATAGCTGGCAGTACTATTGGAAATTCTCTCTTGTTTTCTTAATCTGTTTGGACGTTATTTGGTGATGTATTAACGTTTTTGAGTTTGGGCTTTCGCTTGTTTGTTTTATTTGATCTGTGATCACGTATTTATAACTTAAAAGATAGGATTAGAAAGTTTTTCAACCTATTTTAAATCTCACGAAAGCATAAGGCCGGAATGTAAACATTTCGTCCATTGATGACGTCACAGCCTCTTCCGTAGGCAAAAAGTCTGTCTTGCTTTTTTACAAAGAATGATAAGTGAATATGCTTTTAAAGTATTAAGTTATAAATTAAATTAAAATAATTATTTTGAGAAAATTTTATCCTTTTAATAGTTTTCTTTAGATAATCTTCGATCTGTTTGCAAAGATTAACTAGCGTTCAGTTTATTTTTGTTACGCAGTAGTCAGTATCGTTACGATATCACAATATATTGTAGCGATTTTATGAATAGTACAATCTTCTTACTTCTCAAGTTTTAAGTTGTACTATATAAAAGGAACATTTTATTTGACAATTAATTGGTCCTTTCAGTATTTTTTCCTTAGTCAGAGATTAAAGGATGTTACAGTTCAGTTTATTTTGTACGATGCAGTATTCTTTACAATCGATGTAGCACACGATTCTATGTATCGTTGTTGCCTTGGTGGTTTTTGGGATACTAAAATTGTTCGTATATTATTTGTAGATGTTCCAATGATGCGAGTGATGATTCATCTTTTATTGGAACCCCTTAATTTAAATGTTTATTTTAATTTATAAATATATCTATTAAGGTAATATTTGATATTTAATATTTTGTTGCATTTATATGGGATTTGGTACTTTTGCATTCCCATTCAAACCAGTGACAGAATTATGTTTCTCCCTACGGAGTTCATTTCATTTGAGAGAGCGTATACTTTGGTTTACAGGTAATTATGAAACTATTTTTGTACCAAAGAGTAAAGTGCAAATTTTTTAGTGATAAATTATGCCGTGAATTTTATTCAGTGGAGAGTGCTTCTATTCGGACCTGTCGTTATCCTTGCCTTAGACCTCTGTCGAGCTCCCGGACCCAGGGGAGAAGTTAAGTCGAATGGCCAAAGGAATCAAGAGGATAACCAGGCATTACAGTCTGTTAAGACCCAAACTGAAGTCCTCTCGACCGTTTTCTGTCAATCACCAGAACGCTCACCCTCGCTATAGATAAAGAGAGGTATTAGTGTTTTCAAACATCATATGCGAACTTCAGGCGCTAAACTGAAAACAAAATTAGATTCGTTCTGCGTGTGTTACGTTTCCTGCGGCGCGGACGCAGGCCGCCGCCTCCACCTGATGAATGTCGTCTCTCAACAGTGGCAAGCGCTATGGATCGACGAAGATAATGCTGAATACGTTTCGCCTAAGGTTGATCCTTGATCTTTGCGGTTAGGCATGAAGCAGCAACTATCTTTGTTTATGCAGTCTTTTCAGCCTGCCGTTAACAGTGCGGTTGGGTGTCTCGATTCCGGTCTTTGACACGGTCGCACAGGCAACGTGTCTTTAACGGTGAGGACTCGTTGTCGCACAGGCGGCCTACCAACCGCTATGTTCAACGGTGGGAGAAAGTGGATGCATTACTTCGATTACCTGTGCAACGCAAACCAGCCGCTCATAGCGCCTAGTATCAGTCTATCCAGACGCGCCGACGTTTGCCAGGCAGCAGAGCCGGCGAAGGGTCATCGGAACAGTGCGGCAACGGAAACGGAACGTCAACGGAATGGAGCGAAGCGCCACGTCAGTGTGGACGCTTCAGCGTCAGTGTGGACGCTTCAGCGTCAGTGTGGACGCTTCAGTGTCAGTGTGGACGCTTCAGCGTCAGTGTGGACGCTTCAGCGTCAGTGTGGACGCTCCAAAGCCAGTGTCGACGCTTCAGCGCCAGTGTGGACGCTTCAGCGCCAGTGTGGACGCTTCGCTACCTATGACAATAGACTTTGATGTCTACCTGAATTCAGAATCATAAGGAGTTCCTAAGAATCAAGACTTCTCTTCCTAGGATAGAGATTGTAAAAGGAAGGTAATAACATTCAGAAACTCATGAGAATTTTTCTGAAGAGTTTCCCTTAGATTTTTTACCTGCTGCTCCTCGTTCTGACTTCAGAGTTTTCACTAGTTGAGTTGATGGTATCTCTATTTATTTTATTTTATTTTTATTACTAGCCAGGCTACAACCCTAGTTGGGAAAGCAAGATGCTTTAACCCAAAGGGCTACTTTAGGGAACGATGGCCCAGTAAATTAATGGGAAAATAAATAAATAAATAAATTAACATTAAATCATTCTCAGAAAGATACAAACCTTACTGTAGAGATTGATGCAGCGCCTGCAGCTGCAACAGCAGGAAAGGCATTAATGCTTTTATGAGAATAGAACGTAAAAGTATATCTCCCACCACGGGCAGATCTTTTATGATTTAATGTATTATGTTTTTAAACCGCTCTTGTTAGTGACTCGTAAACATAGCGCAGTGCTCTGGAGGGGGGGGGGGTTGTTCGTGTTCACCTTGCCCCTAGTCCTATACCTCTTCCTTACATTCCAACCCCTGGGAGGAAGGAAGGTCGGTAGGCTGAGGTACTTCGCGGACCTTGTGCATTAAACGTTTGTTCTGCCGAGCGATACTGTTGATGCAGTCCAAGACATTCCCTCTCCACTTTGGAATGATGAAGTAATGCTCTTTACTTCGCCTACGATTGTCGAGCTATGACATCACAACCATGTGACATAGTAGCTTGAAAAGAGCGAAGTTGGAATGTCTTGAAGCGATCAGTTCGTCATCACTATGGTATCATGGATCTTGTAACTTTTTTCTGCGTATTAGAACGCAGTTCCTTGACGAGAATGACGTTCTACGTTTTCCCTGTCTACCAGACTAGGAAGTTACTCGTCATGTATGCACGCGAACAGAACTTACCTTCGCAGCAGGCGTGTTGTGATGCTTAAACAGGAAGCAATAGAGTGTGTTTTTTCTTCCGCGAGAGAAGCAGAAGTCAGACAAGTCACATACAATCCTAGCTCTTCCTCTGGAATCTGCCGCACTTTCAGGGAGGAAAGACTTTGTCCTCGTCGAAGGACGCAGAACCTAGACTTGGTAGTCACCAATCAATATGTCCAAGACCTTTCAGGAGTCGTATGTTTTCTAATGACTTATCCTGCAGTAACTAATGTTCGCCGGAAGTTTTTTCTTTTCGGAAGAAGGTGACGTGTCAGCACCAGAATCGTGTAAGACACATAGTTCTTCGGGAGAAAAGGTACTCAGTTTGCTTCTGTTCACGCTTCTTCTCCTCCCCCAGTTTGGGGAAAAGTCTATTACTTTCTTCTGAGGCCTAGCGACTACTGTTGACATTATCTCACAGCATTGGATACGTTCAGTTCGCGCACAAGGCGCGTTTGAAATGTCATAGGGACTCCCAGGTCGCTCACAGGACTGCGGTTGATGTTCTCTCCCGGCCTTCGCCCACGCTTGAATTGGCGCACACACAACCCCGCGAGTGTAGGTTTGGTCTGAGGTAAAAGAAGTCAATTTCATCTGTGTTTAGTGTTTACGATTCTCAGGGTGGAGAAAATTTCCTCCTAAAAGAGTCTAAGGACTACCATAGACCAAAGAAATGGTTTTCCGATTAGTGTCAGAAAGCATAGTTCTCCTATGCTTAGTAACGCTTCCTCGCAGAGATATGCTCGTGTTACGAGAAGCATTAGAGCGGGTGCTTGTAGCAGTCTGGTCTCTCTCTTACGGCAGACGTCATGCAGACACAGACGCCAGTCTGGTCGTATGTTGGAGGCTGACAGTCAAAGTTGATCCTTTCAACAAGTTGTCCCATCTTCGCGGGCTGCGGGACGCGCGACTATCACTCATGCGGACGCATGCTACACGCAGACAACTCTCGGCAAACAGTTACGTCTTTCCGCCAATGACCGGACGCTATGCTGTCGCCTCCACGCAGCACGCTGTATATTTACAACAAGCGGGACGCACACAGAGCGCTGTATCCACACGACAAGGTGAACGCATACAGCATGCTGACACATTACGGCAATGCAAGCACATGTGACATTATGGTCGCATGCCAGACGCATACAGTCAAGTCTTTTTTCTCACAGCAGTATAAACAGACTATTGTCTCTTCTTCGCGTCTCTCTGGCCTCGCAGCTAACGCTCCCTCGCGTCAAGCTTTGGCTTTAAGTTTGTTGAACTTTCGCTGGTTACACACGATCAGGTCTTAACCTCACAGCATGAGGTTCACGTTGTTGATGCTTCTTTTCAACAAGCCTAGCTTTAATATCGGTTTCTTGCGACCGATATGGACTCTTTATGGGAAGCAGTTCTAGATCCTGATTCTCTCTCACGACATGTTGAGCGTAGGCAGCATGCTGGAACCATTCTGGACTCATGCTGGGACCATGCTGGGTGCATACTGGAAGCATGTCATTAGTCCTTTTCCCCATGTCAGGATCACAAACGCTTTATTTTAAACCATCAAGCTTTAGGTCTAGCTGCCTCCAGTATTTCGGAAAACCCCCAAGATCTAGAGGGTTGTTCGAAGGAGACAGCTGAGGCTATCGCTGGTACAAAGGATATTTGCCTCAAGGTTTTCCAACCCAATTAGGGTTTTTTATGGAGTGGTGTAGAGCTAAAGCCAGCTCTTCTTTTGGTAAATCTAACACAAGTGGCCTATTTCTTCTTAGACCTTAAAAGAAACACATTTTTTCCTCCTCGACCATCAAAGGGTACAGGAGTATGCAGGCAGCTGTCTTCAGACGCAGAAGATTGGATCTATCAAATAAAGACATTATAGATCTTCTCGGATCATTTGTGATGCTTTGGAGGCGTCGGCAAGATGCGCCAGCCTGAAATTTAGGGTTCGTTCCTGGAATTTCGCGGTAGTGACAGATCCGAGCCTTTACACTTGATTTCTTTTTTTTAAGGCCTAACTTTGGAGACTCTCTGAGTAAGTCTACCATAGTTGACACTCAGTGAAGTTCACTCTTTTAGCAAGAACATGGACTTCACAATGGTTAAGCCATAGGCGCCTTGCAACCTGGATTCTTGGTCATTAACAAACGTCCTTCTCATCCATGGCCTAAATCTTTCGGGATCACTATCCTCTCAAATTTGGTTTGTGAAGGGCTGAGAAGAGTTTTTTGCCCAGTTAAAACGAAGTTTTATCGGGACAGGACCAAAGAAGTTAAGAGTCTATCCAGGACTCTTTGGTGCACGGTCAAGAAGTCTGCGCTATCTATGTCTAAAACACTCTATCATCTCGTATAGACTTTAATTACAAAGGTTCTTTCACACGGTTGTGTGACGGATCATAAGATGTCGAAAGAGTAAAGACTCATGAAGTTAGAGCCGTAGGAACTTCTGTAACTTTTAAACTAAACTGTTCTCTGCAAAGCATCGCGTATACAGCCTTGTGAAGGGGTAATCCTGTATTCGCCTTGCATTACTTATACCGTATCCAGTCTCTTTATGAGGACGTCTGCGTTTTGGGATCACTCGTAACAACAAGTGCAATAGTAGGTGAAACATCCACCACTATATTTCCCTAAATTCCTAGTACCCCTGTTCTTCTCTTGGAACTGTTATATATATTTTTATGATTGTACGTGAAGATTGGTCGGCAATCTTTCGCAATCTTTGATCTAGTCAGGTGGTCATTTTGTTCCTAGAGAGCACCCGGAACAAGGGTATTAGTTGAGGTCCTGTCATGTTATAGGTTATTGAACCGTTTGACAGCTCCTAGAGATCATCAGCCCCCTGGGTGGACCGCTGGATCTCCTAAGGATAGCAGACAAAATGAGGCAGAGCATTGCTGTCAGCTTCCTTATCAGGTGAGAACCGCTCAAGTTGTTTATGTAACTCTTAAGTGAATTTCCAATCATGCAGCTGTCTCTGACCTGCCACCAATGGGTGTCAATCAGTCATTATATAACCAGCGGGTAAGTTTTATATTTAAAAATGATATTTCCATAATAAAATAAATTTTTGAATATACTTACCCGCTGGTTATATAAGTTTTAACCCACCCTCCTCCCCTCTAGAGACCATGGGGCATGGAAAATCTGAATTGGTTGAGTATAGTTCTACCTGTAGTACCGCAAGGACGCTAGGGTACACCTGTCATATCTGCGCTAAGCCGCCCGAGATTTTGAATTTCCTGCCGAGGCGTCAGGGACTTTATCCATTATATAACCAGCGGGTAAGTATATTCAAAAATTTATTTTATTATGAAAATATCATTTTAGCAGTATATTGGTGATGTACTCTTATATACAGGTTTTAGCATTCGCTTATTTGGTTTTGTTAGATATTTTATCGCTGTTATAGCTTAAAAGGTAGGATTAGAAATTTTTCAACCTATTTTAAACTAACCAAAGCATTATGGAGATAGGTAAACACCTTGCCTCATTGATGACGTCACAGTCATATGACGTAAGCTTGAGTATGACTTGCATTTTCTTTCTTTTTCTACAAAAAATTATAAGTTAATACTATCTTACAAAGTATTTAATTATATAAAATAAAAAGATTATGTTATTTTAAGAAAATTTTTGTCCATTTGGTATGCTTTCTTTGGATAATCTTCGATCTGTTTTAAAGATTATCTAGCGTTCAGTTTATTTATGCTACGCAGTCCTCAGTCTATCGTTACAGTATTACATTTTTCTTTAAAAACTAAAGTTTTTAAGTTGTACTAGATAAAAGGAATATGTTATTTTCCAATTATATTGGTCCTTTTAGTATTTTTTCTTTAGCTAATCTGTTTACAAAGATTAAACAAAATTAGCGTTCAGTTAATTTTTATACGACGTAGTATTCATGACAATCGATACAGTCTCACAATTCTTTTTATCGTTGTTTACTTGTTCGTTTTTGGAATACAAAATTTTTTCATATAATATTTATAAATGTTCCAATTGTTAAATGTGACTATTCGTCTTTTATTGGAACTCCTTGAGTAATAAGGGTTGGTTTAAATATATAGTTATATTCTTTATTCCTATATCTATTCATTTAATATTTTATATAAAATATTTTGTTACATTTTATATAGGATTCAGTGACTATTGCATTCTCATTCAAGCCCTTGACAGAATAGAAAGATCTCCCTCTACGGGCGTGTCTACTTTTGGTTTTATGTCAAAAGAGTTAAAAAATGCAAATTTTTAGTGCTAAATTAGTGCAGTGAATTCTATTCAATACAGTGGAGGGTGCTTCTGTTCGGACCTGTCGTTATCCTAGCCTTAGACCTCTTTCAAGCTCCCGGACCCATGGGAGAAGTAAAGTCGAGCGGCGAAGGGAAGCGAGAGGCATTAGCCTGGCGCCGAACGTCTTGTAAGACCTGAACAGAAGTTCCCTCAAGCGTTCCTGTTGACGGTTCCCAGAACGATCGCCCTCGCCGTAGGTGAGGCAAGGTAAAAGTGTTTTCTAACATTAAGCAGCCAAGCGCGAGTCTTCCTTTCAGGCGCGCGACAAGCGCCATGAAACTGAACGTGATGGCGCGCGCCAGGCGGCTGAGCTTGATGGCGCGCGCCAAGCAGCTGAGCATGATGGTGCTCGCCAGGTGGCTGAGCGTGACGCCTTGCGCCAAGCTAAGCGTGACAACAACAGAGAGTTGGTCATCGAGCGTTCAGCAAGGCTAGCTACTAACGCTGCTGTAAGAGTTTGACTCGATGTTGGTAACTTAGTGCAACTTCTTAGTTTCTCTTGTTCGATGATCGACCGTTCTAGACGCGATCGGCATAGTTCTGAGCGTCTGAACCGCGAGCGTTTTTTTAATCGCGAGCGTTATTGTTCTAAAAGTCACGTGGCGCCGAGCGTAAAGAGCTTGCATGGATCAAGCTTCACGCAGTTGAACTTGACGTCGAGTGTCAAGCAGTTAATCATGACTCCGAACGCCAAGCAGTTGGGTGTCGTCGAGTATCAAGTAATTGAACATGACCTCGCGTATCAAGCATAGCTCCAAGCGTCTAGATCGCGAGCGTCTGAATCGTGAATAGTATTGTTCCGAGAGTCACGTGACGCTGAACGCCAAGCAGTTGCTTGGCGTCTGGCTTCCAACAGTAGGACTTGATGTCTATATGACCATGAGCGTCTAGCGTTGGAACATTGTTACGCCAGGCGCTATATTATGAAATAAATATTAACTAGAAAGATATTATGTTCTCAGACCACGGCCTGCTTGAACTAATTTTTGGTGTTTGGGGAGAGCGAGAATTAAACCTCTAAAGCATTGAGGTCAGAATCCAGGACCTTAAGGAGTTGACTCCTAGGAAACAAGACATCTCTACCTAGGTTAGAGACTTGTAGGAGGAAGGGAGTGACTTTCAGAAACTCATGAGTTTTTTTCTGAAGAGTTTCCATTTTATTTTGTACCTGCTGCTCCTTGTCCCGCCTTCAGAGTGTTTCGCTAAGGAAGACATCGAAGGAGTCTCTGTTTATTATTTTTATTATTATTACTAGCCAAGCTACAACCCTAGTTGGAAAAGCAAGATGCTATAAGCCCAAGGGCTCCAATAGGGAAAGATAGCTCAGTGAGGAAAGGAAATAAAAATAACAATAAATCATTTTGAGTAAAGTAACAACGTCAAAAAGACAGTGCTGATAGGGCAGTGCAATAGCGCGTCCTCAATGCAGCATAAAGAACCTAACTGCAGATGTTGGTGCAGTAGCACGTTGATCTGCAACAGCAGGAAGTGCATTAGGGCTTTTGTGAGAGAAGGCAGTGTCCCTTTTTTTGCTGTGAACGTCCTGTCAGGATGTCAGAAGTTGGCAAAGCTTTAGTTCAGACTGATACGGATCTTGTTCTTGAGTCTGGTATTACGGTACAGGCACCGCCGCTTCCGCCAGACTTTTTCGTGTGGTGAAATGCGGAGCGTTATGTAAGTGATGAGGAAGGCGAGTTCGCGATCAAAGTTTTCTACACCAGTGTTACCTAATGTTGATCCTAATTGGACTATGTTGCTAGCATGAAGCAGCGGCTCTCATCTTTTATGCAGTCTTATTGGCCTGCTGTTAGAAAAGCGATGGTTCGTCATGATTCTTATCAGGACGCATTGTCGCACAGGCGGCCTACCAGCAAGCTAAATGTTGAACAGCATGATAAGGCTTCTATATCCCATTGAGTGTCTGCTTCTCTTGATACCAGACATCAAATGGCCAAGCGTGTCATCGAGCGTTTACCTTCTAAGCACGGCGACGATCGCTAGGCAGCTAAGTGTGACATTGGGTGTCAAGCTGAACGTGACGTTGGGCGTCAAGATGAACGTGACGTTGGGCGTCAAGCTGAACGTGACGTTGGGCGTCAAGCTGAACATGACGTCAAGCAACAAGCTCGTGAAGTCAAACGTCAAACAAACTGTGACGTCCAACGTCAGTCACATACTGTTCAAGCTACGTCCAGAGGACAAAAGTTCTCTATGGAGACTCAGAAGACTATGCTTGCAGCAGTAAAGAAGGTCCACTGGATGATCTCTTTAGATCACCAGGCTGCTTACTTCTACTTCCCCATCCATCCGAACTTCAAGCTACCGGAAGGTTCGTGTATAAGAAGAAGTTGTCCAGTTTTGAGTTCTTTGTTTCGGGCTAAGCACCACCCCTCAAATAGAGGGTGCGTCTGTGAGGACATATCGTTGTTTCTTATCCTTAGACCTCTTCCAAGGAATGTCGATTTGAAACTTCTTCCAGCTCCCTTTTCCTGCAGTGAAAAATATCGAACGATAAAGGAAACTAGAAGCTTTAGCTCCTGAGCAGTCGCCTACTCGAGCATACCTTTTGACGCTTCACAGGTCTCTCTCCTTCATCATAGGAAAGGTGAGGTGAAAGTTTTTTTTTTTGTCGTCTTCAGATGACTCAGCACCCAGACGAGGCTGGCATCAACTTCCAGACTTCTAAACAGGAAGATAGACACGGTCAATCAGCGTCTTTTCTTGACACCGCAAGCTTCTGGTTGTAGTCTTTCAAATAGCTCTGAGCGTTTTTTCTTTCTACCGAAGAAAAACTTTCCTACCAAACATCTTTTTAGGATGTCAGCAACTGTCAAATAACGTCCAACTCTCTCATTTGCAGGACAGTTGTCTGAGCCTAGCATGGCTTCAGTTCATGCTCCTTCTCCACCATCAAACTGGTTATCGTCTTCTGGACGCTCTGCGTTTTTTTTTTAAACGGTGTAGAAAGAGAGCTTGTGGTAGACATGACGTCTCCTGTACCACAACAGTTTGACCCTATTTTTATTACACTACTAGATTTGCAACAGAAGCTCTCTTCGCTCATGCTAGTTTGTCGGCCTTCATACAACAAGAGAGTAGCAGTCCTGGATCTTGAGTGTCAGGTGACTTCACGCCTGGACACTAAGCGTAGTGAGCCTACTATTCGAGATGTTCTTGATGACGAACGTCTTTACAACTCCCTAGCAAGGAGTCTATCAGTAAGACGTGACGTCGAGCGTCTATCGAGACGCTACATGAATCATCAAGCACAATGTGACCCCGAGAGTCAAGCAGCTCGTGACATGATCTTGTACACGTTCCCACCATTCAAAGTGCTTTACAAGATGTTACAAAAGTTCTTGTCTCACGAGAGAACCAAGTTGACTTTAGTAGCTCTCTTCTGGCCGTCAAGAGGTTGGTTCACAAAGGTTCTGGAATGGATGGTGGACATTCCAAGAAGCTTGCCATTGAGAATAGATCTTCTCAAACAACCCCACTTGGCAAGAAACCATCTAAACCTCCAAGCTCTACGTCTGACTGCCTTCAATCTATCGAAGAACTCCCTAGATCTGGGGGGTTTTCAAAGGAGGCAGCTAAGGCTATTGATAGTACAAGAAGGACTTTTACCATCAAGGTTTTACAGTCTAAGTGGGAGTTTTTAGAGAGTGGTGTAGAGCTAAATCAGTCTCTTCATTCAGTACCTCTGTAACACAAATTGTCAATTTCTTCTTAAACCTTAGAAGAAAGCACATTTTTTCCTCCTCGATCATCAAGGGGTACAGGAGTATGCTGGCAGCTGTCTTCAGACACAGGAATTTAGATCTCTCAAATAATAAAGACCTTCAAGATCTTCTCAGATCTTTTGAGACTTCTAAGAAGCGTCGATAAGATTCACCTGCCTGGAATTTAGATATTGTTTTTAAAATTCCTCATGAGTGACAGATTCGAGCCTTTACACTTGGCTTCTTTTAAAGATCTGACCTTGAAGACTTTTCTTAGTAGGTCTGGCAACAGCTAAGAGAGTCGGTGAAGTTCTCGCTTTTAACAAGAATATGGGCTTTAGAAACAGAAAAGCCATATGCTCCTTGCAACTTGGATTCCTGGCCAAAAACGAACGTCCTTCTCATCCATGGCCTAAATCTTTCGAGATTACTATTCTCTCTGATATGGTGAGTGAAGAGTGGAAGAAAGTTATTTCTTGTGTTATAGCACTGAAGTTTTATCTGAACAGGACTAAAGATTTAAGAGGGAATTCAGAGGCTCTTTGGTGCGCAGTCCATAAGCCTGCGCTACCTATGTCTAAAAACGCCCTATCATTTTTTATAAGACTTAATTAGAGAGGCTCACTCACACTGTGGTGAGGCAGACCTGAAGTGGCCTAAAGTAAAGACTCATGAAGTTAGAGCTGTGGCAACTTCTGTAGCTTTTAAACAAAACCGTTCTCTGCAAAGCATCATGGATACAACCTTTTGGAGGAGTAAACCTGTATTCGCCTCGCATTACTTATAACGTATCCAGACTCTTTATGAGGACTGCTACACTTTGGAAACATTCGTAGCAACAAGTGCAGTAGAAGGTGAAGGATCTACCACTACGTTTCCCCTAATCCCTAGTACCCTTGTTCTTCTCTTGGAACCTTTATATATTTTTATGATTGTTCGTGAAGATTGGTCGACAATCCTCCACAATCTTCGATTTAGTCAGGTGGTCATTTTGTTCCTTGAGGGCGCCCGAAACAAGATTATTAGTTGAGGTCCTGTCAACATAGAGGTTATTACCCGTTTGACAGCTCCTAGAGATCTTCAGCCTCCTGAGTGGACCGCGGGATCATATAAGGATAGCAGACATAATGAGGCAGAGAATCATTGAAGTCAGCTTCCTTAACAGGTACGAACCCTTAAGCTTGTTTTTATTTAACACTAAAGTAAAATTCCAACAATCCACCAAGGGTGTCAATCAGCTATTGTTATATAACCAGCAGGTACATTTAAATGTTTAATAATTATATTTTCATAATAAAATAGATTTTTGAACATACCCACTGGTTATATAACTTAAAATCCCACCCTCCTCCCCTCTAGAGACCTATGGGCATGGAAAATCTGGTGCTGGGAGGAATAGTTCGGCCTAGCTACCATGGTGGCGCTAGTGTACACCTGGCATATCTATGCGATTGCCGCGACTTTTGAATTTCTGCCGGACAGAAGGATAAAGCTATTGTTATATAACCAGCGGGTAAGTATGTTAAAAAATTTATTTTATTATGAAAATATATTTTTCCTCAGTTAGCCATGGACTTTTCTTCGTTCGACTAAGAGTGCCGACGAAGCAGAGCTGTTCTGTTCATGCCTGGGGAATCTGCTGTCACTGCCGTCCCTCAGAGGACGTCAAGAATGGGCGTCATCCCTTCTCTTAGAAGTACTCCCATGACAACATGATCAGCACTTCAGATCATCTTAGAATGCTACCAGGAGGTTTGCCTGCAGGGGTTGGACAACTTTCCCTTCCGAGGGAAAGTTTCCTCCCCAGGTGTGAGGTTTCTCCCTTCCGAGGGAGAACTTCCCACATCTTAATCACTTCATCGATTCCGACTGCTGTTACTGATTTTGCCTAGACTACTCTCCCCCCTTGCTGAGTTTCTCTTCCTTCAGAGGCAGAGCATAGTCTTAAGAAAGTCTCTCCTGCGAAGTGATCACCTCTCTGCTGCACCTGCGCGCCAGCGCTCTCCTGCACCTGCGCGCCAGTGCTTTCCTATGCGCCCGCGCTCTCGTGTGCCAGCGTTCTCATGCGCGCCCACAGTCTTCCCCGCTCGCCAGCACCAACAGTCTTCCACGCGCGCCAGCACCAACAGTTTTCTGCATGCGCCAGCACCTACAGTTTTCCGCGCGCGCCAACAGTCTTCCACACGCGCCAGTAGTCTTCCACATGCGCCCTCAGTCTTTCGCACGCGCCAACAGTCTTTCGCAAGCATGCCAGCAACCTTCCGCATGCGCCAGCCTTCTTACGCAATCGCATGCCCATGCACCCGCCCTTGCGCAACCAGTCACCTGCTTCAGCGCATTCTAGGGAGACTGCACAAAACTGTACAGAGTGTCCTACTGGGCGACAGCGCTCACCTGCGCGCTCAGATCCAGCGCTCGCCAATGCGCCAACTTTTCACAAAGAGCTAGCGCTTGCCTGTTTGCCAGCACTCTTCTGCGCTCTCCTACCGCTCTCTGACCAGCGCTCTCCAGCGCAGTTGCGGTCTCAGATCCAATGCGCCAGCCAGTGCTCGCAGATCCAATGCTCGCCAATGCTCCAGCTCTTGCCAAAGAGCCAGCGCTCACCTGTGCACCAGCGCTCACCTGTGCACCAGCGCTCACCTGTGCACCAGCGCTTGCCTGTGCACCAGCGCTTGCCTGCTCTTCCGCGCTCTTCTGTGCATTCATCGAAAATTGCACTTCAGCAGAAACTAAGCACTAGCATCATCCTGTGTGCCATCACTCTAGTACTCTCCTGCACACTCGCGCAGTAGGCAAAAAGAATAAAACTTTTTGGACAGGTCACCATCGCCCCATTCTTCTCCCCGCAAACGCATAACATAGCCGCCGGGAAAAGAGGAAAGAGGCTTCACAGAAGGATTCAAGATCCCAAAAATTCCCTCTTCCAAGGGGAATCAAAACGGGGAATCCTTGGTCCCTGTCTCTTCTGAAGTTTTTCTTGTCAGTACCACCATCAGCAACCAAGAAAGCATCAACAGACTGATTGCTAGATCACTGTTTGCTGATGGCTAGTTTACTGTTTGCTGATCGCTAGCTCATCGATCACCAGATCGCCAATTACTATCTCAGCTCTGATCATTAACCTCTAGTCCCTCCAATGACTAACGATCTCCGATTGCTAGCGTGCCGATCACCGATTGCTAGTCAATAACCAGTCATCAGCTTGCTGATCACCAGATCACCGATGGGCAGCTCATCTTTCTTCGATCTTCGAACTCAGCTCGCTGATCTCTGACCAGCCCATCTTCAGCTTGCTGATCTCTGACCAACCAGTAGGGACCATAGTCAGCTTGCTGATCTGTAGCCACCGATCACTGGTTCGCGATCGATTGCTGATCATCAGTGGCTTACCATCACCAACTGACTATCATTAAATCATTCTGCTGTCTCTCAGGGCTCTCAAAGCAGATTACCAACTCATTTATCACCAACCTACCTTGGCTGACTAAACAGACAGCCTTCCTAGTGCCTGTCAGTTACCATCTTCGGCCTTCAGACCGCCGATTCACCGATCATCGACAATTCGCCAGCAGTTCGCGACTCGGGACTTACCAGTCAACCTCTGCCCGTGGTTCCCTAGATCAGAAGGTATACAACACATTTCGCTACTGGCCGTTCACCATCACACCAATCCACTAAAGTGATCAGCAAACGATTGACAACCCTCATCAGCGGCTTGTCAACAGGGGACTTCTTGCGAGCACTCTCCAAATGCACAGTAAACATGATACCCAACCGTTAACCGTTGATTAACATTCGCCAGACTGATCCTACTCTAAGGAATAGCATCAATCCCATCAGGGCACATGGTAGGGTTAAGCGTTGCCTTCCTTCTATTAGTTAAAGGAATTTTCTCTTAGGGAGGAATCCTTACACAGGGTAGCGTGTCCTATCCTTTACGCCACGAGTTAAGACCCCAGCGTCAACAATCTCCCATGCGAAAGGATCTGCAAGGAGGTGTGCCTTTGGGTCGATGTCCACACCATGTTGGAGTTCGGACAAGGGCTAATACCTCAGGTCCTCATTTGCACACTGGACCTAAAGGACACATAACTCCAGGCCCAAACCATCCATCTTGGAGGGTTTGAAGATTCAGTCTAGACAAACAAGAAACACCAGTTCAGGGCACTGTGCGTCGGTCTTTCCACTACACCCATCCTGGTCTCACAGGATCGGCTTCTGTCTCCTCCGTTTTGGGACAACTGACTGACCTTAGCAGACTCGGTGGTAACCTTGCAGTAGCACCGGTATGTCTGAAGTCTTTTTTACCAAGATCCAGTGATCAAGGTAAACCTGTGGAAGTCTTCCCTACTTCCCTCCCAGAAGACTGGTGTATCTAGGAATGATTTTAGACACCAACCTCCACAAAATTTTCTAAAAACGAGAAGAAATCCCAGCTCAGAATGACTTGAGTCTAATTGGAATCAGGCCCTCGATCCCCCAGACATTCTGACCCCCATAGGACCAGAAGTTTGGACGAACCTCAAGGGATGGGTGTTAGTCGAGAATCTACGGAGTGATATAACCTTCTCATCCTTCCCCACCCCTCGGACTTGATGCTGTGCTTAGAACACATCAAAAGAAGAGAGGAGGAACCATAGTGCTGCACCACACGACCTCAGCCCTCTGGACAGAGTCCGAAAGTACCTTCACTTAAATCTCTTAAGAGATGAAGGCCAGCTTTCCAGTCCTTCAGCAGCCTCATCGGTCCTAACGGACCACTCAGTGATGTGATGGGTGAAAACACCACACACCACATAGAGGCTCACATCGACAAGCAAGAAGGAACTTGCTCGCAGCCTCTTCCCATCTAGCAGTATAAACACTAAGATGGGCCAAAGTCCGTTTGTAGCCACTATCAGCTTCATTCCAGACTAGAGGAATGTGCTCGCCGTCAATCTGTGCACAGCATCTCAGATAAGGCGATTCTCTCCTTACCTACATGTTCCGAACAATCCACCCTGATGCCTGTTTCAGCCATTCTGTCTTTGGACAAGGACAAGACGATGTACTTTCATCGAGGTCTCTGTTTTCCAGTTCCGTCTTCTTCTCCTGGAACAGGTTAGTTTTTCAAACTTCGTTTGACGAGGAGAAGGCCTACGCTCAAACAAGCAGTTAGTCCACAGGACTTCCTGGGTACAATCGACCACTAGGACTCTTACTCCTAGATTCCGGAATGCCGTCATTATGGAAGTATCTTCGACCATCTAGCAGTTCCCACGAGAAGGTTTACCCTATTGAAAACCTTTTTTGTCAGGATCGGCTTCATTCTTCGAAGACTTCAGTACGACGTACTAATTCTAAAAGACTCGGTAGGTGACCTTCATTACCACCGAGATTGTACTGTAAGTCAATATCATGGAAGGGGTATCCCTTCCCTTGAGGCCACTATGCCATTATAAGGGGAGTTCCTCGAAACCTACGGGAGGAAATCTTCTCTTGGTCTCGGCCATGAAAGTCCACCGCTAGTCCTTGAACTTTGCCTTCAGGCCAAAAGGAATTAACCTTTCCTCCATGTCGACATCGCCCCTCCTCCCTTGGCGTTGTTATAACGCCAGGGGAGTCGGTGTATACGAGGTTCAATCAGTTACCAGACCTGTGAGTAGCTTCACTTATGATTTGCTCACAGCCTGATTCAGAGGCAAAGTCTAAAGCTCTTAAGCCATGGTGATCTGTAGAAGAAACAGAATTGAATCACTCCCTATGGTGAGCATTAAAATCACCAACAAAGACAAAAGAGTTCTTTCTATCATCTTCTTGTATCTTAGCCATAATGGTAAGAATACAATCAAAGATAGAATCATCCCTGTCTGGATTCCGGTAGATCGAACGCAAATAGAAGTTGTTTTGCCTGCCACAAACTTTTATTACCTGAATCTCATGACATCCACATTCATAGCAGGACTTATAAGAAGCAGGGTACTCAGTCCTAATATACACTGCCATTCCCCTGACCCTAGGAATGGCATCCCATTTCAAAATCATTGGCTTCTTAAAACCAGTCATAAGGAGCTCAGATGAATGCCTCATATAAGAAACCAAAGTTTCTGAGCACAAAAGAATATCATATTGTCTGGATGCAACTGTAAGGTCTTTAATATTTGCATGAAGACCACAAATATTGTAATACAGTACGACACTAACAAAATCTAGGATGTACTGGTCCGAATTTCGTTCAATGTCTCCAGACAGCATAAAAATTAATGGTAATAAAAAAGATACATCATACTTAAAAACTAAATTGACAAGAATGATAACATAAACAATATGTAAAGAAATATAAATAAAGAGATTGATCAAACCCATAGACTGAAAAAAAAGTCAGAAAAACTGCTCAACATGGAGGAGCCGATATATCATGCAAGGGTAAATACCCACCAGGATAGCCACTTCAACTGAAGGAAGGACACTAAGGATGGTTTTGAAAAGAAAGAAAAAAAAAACAGATAAGGAAAAAACGACCTCTTGGGAAACCATGACCCTAGTAATTAAAGGACTTAGGTTTGTATAGCTAGGAAAACAATAAATTGCAATAAAAATTTGTGATAATGCCTTCTCAGATCTCTTGAGATATGCTACTGTTTGGTACTGTACAGTATACTGTATGCATGACTTGACACAACATTATTACTTATATTGCAGATACACAGGAAACAATATTTTTTGCCAAAAAGGACTGGGGAAAATAAAAGTGGTTGCTTGTTTAGGATGATGTAGTGAAATTAAGCCCACAAAACATGCTCTGTGTATCAGCAAGGAGGAAACACAATTTTGATATATGATGATCTATTAGAAGAAGAGAATTGGTGTGGTAACTGAAGTTGCAGCCGTGAAAGTTCTTCATTTTATGGAACTTTATTATGAATATGATTCAAGTAAGTAGCTTAACAGTATGTCCTTTATCATATTACTCTATTGTAGAGTGTAACTATTGCAGATATCCTTATAAGTAGGTCCAAATGAAACATCAACTATCTCAAATTATTAGTGTATAGAATCCAAAGAAATAAGAATTATAAATAATTGCAGTTTGCATTAAGTTTGTATTTAAGGCACAGCCACAAAAATATTCTCTTGAGGTAATTAGAAATCAAAAGGCACAGTCTTTACTTGACAACTTCACTATAGAATACTAGCCTGCCCAAATGAATAGTGTTTATGATCAAGTACTGTACAGTACTGTAATTGTAACATCACACACACAACATTTGAAAGGTCGTGTATGGAATTGGATATAAATTTGGGCATATGTATAATGATACTGTGTTCAAGTAACATTGACAAGATTAACCCTAAAGATATGAAATTCAGTGCACATTTAATCACACAGTTCAGTATCCAATTCATTGACTGATTCCCGACTGATATCTTTTCTTAACAATTTTTGTATCACTAATGTTAGCCTGTTCTAAAACAGCAAAAAGAATATATGGATTTGATTTACAACTTCTTAAACATGTCATTAGAGGCTCTCTTGGGAGTGTTTCATTGTTTTGAGGATTAGAGAATCGGAGCTCTAGAGACCAGAATCAAGCATATTTTCACTTTTATTTTATTCATCTATCCACAAACATAAAATTTCATACATTTACTTTAGTACACTGTTTTACCTTTGATAATAAGCTACAAGCTAACCTTGATACTGTACATATTTTATATGCCAGATACTACACTAACTTTTCACATATCGCGAAACTGTAAGAAAACACTTGACTTGATACAGTGCTTACCTAAATAAATGAAACTACCCTACATAAAATGTAAAGTCCTCAATCCAGTGAACTCTTTACTAAAATATTCCTTAGGTTCAATAAACATATTGAATATATGTTAACAACAAACCAGCACTGTAACACTGTTTATGAAAACAAATCAATATCTCATTGATATTTCACGATACTATAGTTGCTGCAGAGATTTTCGGTGAAATAAGCCCCACCCCCTGATAATGTCCTAGCCAATCCTGTTGTCTCTCGCATTAAGAGTGGTTGCAACACATAAGTTAGTATAGTTTGAAATTTGTAAGGGGTTGTATTGTGACCGCTGCTAACATCGGAGACAACGTGATTGTCTATGACGTCACCTGGAGTTTGGGCTTATTTCACCCAGAGTCTTTGCAGTGACTATAGATATGTATAACAGAATGTAGACTGAGACTGAATCTTTCCCAAAGCTTTCAATGACTGAACTTCATAACTTTCCTATACACAAAATTGCTCTTCTTAGTAAATCAATCTTATTCCTTAGTTGCGTTCAACTTAATTCAAGCATTGCTCACATATTCATAAGCGTGTTACATGCTTGTTCTTTTAAACATGGGACTTAAGGTTTACAAATGAGAATTTTGACTTCAGTTGCCCATGTGGTTCGTAGGATAAATGCCGCTAAACAAAATACATCCTAATGGTGAATGTAACAATCTAATCCTGGGTATCGAGAATGACACAAGCATATAAACTTCTCAGTACAGCGATGTATATTCCAGCAATATGTAGCAGTTTTCAATATTTAACTTAGCCGGTGATTATATAAGCTGCAACTCTGTTGCTCGACAGAAAACTCTACGTTAAAAATCCGCCAGCGATCGCTATGCAGGTAGGGGGTGTACTTCAACAGCGCCATCTGTCGTGCAGGTACTCAGTACTCAATGTAAACAAAGAACTCAATTTTCTCTCTGTCGGGCTACCGGCAAGACCTACTAATTCGCTGTTGCTAACTGGATTTGTTTTCACAACTATTTGGTGAAGTACACTATTCTAGTTTTGAGCTTTCGCTATGCAGGTGTTTTATCTTCATCTCAAAACTTGAACTCGTTTTGGATAGATTTAATTATGGTGACAAAGAGAGTATGGACTTTCTTTCACTTTTAAATGGCCGACCCTTCCCTTAGACGGAAGTGTGTTTAGGTTTTTTAGTAATTATCTTATCACGTTATAGATCTATATATTTTATATCTCTCCGCCTTTATTAGGCCTCTTCGATTAACTTTCCATTTATTATAAACATATAAAAATAATTTTAATGTTTTGTTTATATGCGACCTTTCCTGATAGTAGGCGGTCCTAACTTGGAACCGAAGTTAATCAACGTTGAGCCCTTTATATCGTAATTAGCTTTTAAAGAATTTAAAACTTTTTAAATGTAATATTTTATGAAAGAATTTCTTTGATAGTCTTCGTACTGTTTTCAAAGATGAACTAACGTTTAGTTTTTTATGCTACGCAGTTGTTGACGTTCAGGACGTTCAACATGCGCTCTATCGTTACGATAGAGAGAGAGTGTATCACGGTTTCACTTTGCAGTAAGAGTAAATCGATTCTGACGTTTTGTTCATTCTTTCTTAGCTTAAATGTTTTAAATTCTAATTTAAAGGAACTTTTTATTTGAAAAACCTTTCAGTTTTTTCCTTTAGTCAAATAACATGTTTTTTTTGACGATATATAATTGGGCTCTTCTCTTAGGTGCGAAATCAAGAGAGAAAGAGAGAGAGAGAGAGATAGAGACGGAGGGAGAGAAAGGAGAGAAAACGTTCCGTTCAAGCGGGTAACGTTGTTCTCGTGTTACTCTCGTCCCTAGTCTCTGTACGGGGAGGAAGGATAAAACGTTTTTAGGTTTTTATTCTCGTCCCCAGGCTATGTGCGGTGAGAGATTGAAAACGTAGTTATATGAACTAGTGTTTAGTCTCTTTCCCAGCCACTGATTTTTCTTTTTATCTTAAAATATGTTTTCTGTTTTTTGCTGGTATTATGAACTTGCATTATACGACTTATTTCGCAATTACTACCTTTTAATGAAGGGTAGAATTGCGTGTTTCAGGTAGAAATAAGTGCAAAACAGAAAATCGAAGTGATAAAGTGATATGCGCACAGTGTTACAGTGTTGCGTCCGAGGCGCAAAGTGTTACAGTGTTGCGTCCGAGGGTTCGTCTGTTCGTGCCTGTCGTTCACCTAGTCCGGGACCTCTTGCAAGCTCCCAAGCCCAGGGGAGAAGTAATGTCAAACGACTTATGGGTTCGAGAGGCCTTGACAACGAACAGACGTTTTCCCTCTATGGTATCGGGTGTTTCTTACCAAGATCTCCCCTACCATAAGACGAGAGAGACGTTGTTTCTCCTTGCCATCCGTAGGCTTTTCGCATAAGAAACCTGTCACAAGGTTTTGAAGCCCTTAAGCGAAAGTCAGTCCTTTCAGGACAGGTCCAGCGTCCTGGTTACAGCCATTAGGACAGCTCTGACCCTATGCAGTCATCGGATAACTGCTCGCCGCCTAACAAAAGCGTAACAGACTCCGAAAGTCTTTTTTTGTAGGCAAAGTGTTGCGGTCACAGACGTTACCCTCGTCTATTACCACAACCATTTCCGTTGATCCTTAAGGGGTTGTATGGCAAAACATGCAGTATATGCTTGCCTCCCTTATGGAAGACTATTCTACCGATTAGTCCGTTGAGTCTAGCCGTTTATCTCATCGATATCCTGGCTTTCAGCCAACCTAACGTTCCTTTGTGCTTACTGTTGACGTTGGCGTAGCTTAGTCATGTCAGTCAGGTTGTTTAGAACCACACTCGATGCGGTCTCGTGTGGTTTTTCAGCCGCATTTGGACGTTAGGCCACTGGCTGATGCTCCTGTTGACGTTCTAGACGTTCACTAACAATCGGAGTTGACTTGTTTTGACGCTGTGCGTCAACCTCCGCATTCTAGAGTTGTTTTGACTGCTCAGTCTAGGCAGTCAAAGCAATCTCGAGTGGACGCTGTACGTCCTCACGCACCTGTTGTGGTTGACAGTTCAGTTGTTGACAGTTCACAGACTGTCAAGCAGTTACATGACGTTGCGTTCTGGTCCGCTACTAATGCACCAGTGAGAGACTCAGCTTTTATCGGACAAGGTTCCTGTAGATGAGGAAGTTGCTGTTCTCCCTCCTACTGATATTCCCTTGAGGACTCTGTCAGATGGAGAGGAGCCTTAAGCTGTTTAGCCTCCTATGGACTTTAATTAAATCATGATGATTTTTTTAAGGATCTTCGTCCGGATCTTGTAACTGCTGCTCCTCGTTCGCCTAAACGTCAGAGCTTACACTAGGCCTAGCTACTTCGAAGCCGTTGTTTTTAAGCTAGTGCTCTCTCGCTCTAGTAGAGAGCGTTACGTTGGCTAGGCGACTGGTTTTTCACCAGGAGGAGTTTAGGGGATACAGCCTTTGCTTTCCCTTCTTTTAAACTGGTTTATAGAGCGAGAGTCTGATATGACACGAGAGAAGTTCTCAGCTTGGGAGTTCATGCCTCTGCCCAGATAGACTTCTCAATTCTGGTAGACTCTCCCTGGCGCCTAGCCAGGAGACGCTCCAAGTTGTTTACAGGTCAACTTCTCAGCTGTTGTCGAGCCTTTGAAGTTTTGCTGTACTATTATGTCACGCATAACAAGGCTTTCAGGGATGGTAAACGGTTCTGCCTCAGTCGCTAACCCCGTCTGTTGCCACACCTGCTCCCGTAGACCCTAAATGGGCTTTGCTGCAAGACATGCAATCCAAGCTTGCGTCCTTGATAGAGGACTTAAATGCGGAGAAGAACCTTCTGGCCAACAACCTTCCAACCGGTCGGTTGTGCGCCCTGTTGACGCTGAGGTAACCTTCTCGCGTCTGCCAGTTGAGGTGGTTCCTCCACCTATGCGACCCAGTGTGGGTTGCCAGCCGCACGTTGACGTTAAGCGACGCTCGGAGATGGTTGTTGACGTTCAGGACGTTCAACAACCAGCAGAGGTGACTTGTTGTGACGCAGTGCGTCAACCTCAGCAACCCGGTAGGGTGTTGACTGCACAACCCAGACGGTCTAGACAGTTTCGGGTTGACGCTGTGCTTCCTCGCGCACCCATGGTTGTTGAAAGTTCACAGACTGTGCAGCAGTTCCATGATATTGCGTCCGGCTCCGTCACGCATCCACCAGTGCGACCGGATTCAGCGAGTCAGACGTTGCCCACTCCGTTGCCGTTTCCTCATCAGTTTCGGATGAGGAACCCTCTGATGAGGACGTTGCTGAACAAGACGATCAGCCCCCAGCCCTGCTATCCATCCAGAAGATGCTGAAGAAGGAACGCTGCTCAGTCAGGCTGTGGATGAGTCTGGTAGGGACGCTGTCATCCGTGGATCAATTTGTGTCTCTAGGAAGACTACACCTCCGTCCTCTTCTTTACCATCTAGCTTTTCACTGGAAAAAGGACAAGACGCTAGAAGCGGTCTCGATCCCGGTTTCCGAAAAGATAAAGTCTTGTCTGACTTGGTGAAAGGACTATATCAACCTAAGAGAGGGTCTTCCCCTGACTGTTCAGACTCCCAACCACGTTCTCTTCTCGGACGCATCGGACGTAGGCTGGGGTGCGACATTAGACGGTCGGGAATGCTCGGGAATATGGAACTCGAGTCAAAGGACAATGCATTTCAACTGCAAGGAGCTACTGGCAGTACGTCTGGCCTGGAAAAGCTTCAGGTCTCTCCTTCAAGGCAAAGTGGTGGAGGTGAACTCGGACAACACCACGGCTTTGGCGTACATCTCCAAGCAAGGAGGGACCTACTCTCTGACGTTGTACGAGATCGCAAGGGACCTCCTCACCTTGTCAAAAGGTCTAGACATATCACTAGTAACGAGGTTCATCCAAGGCAACTTGAATGTCATGGCAGATTGTCTCAGTCGGAAGGGACAAATAATTCCAACAGAATGGACCCTCCACAAGGATGTATGCAAGAGAATTTGGGCCACCTGGGGCCAGCCAACCATAGATCTCTTCGCAACCTCGATGACCAAGAGGCTCCCAATATTTTGCTCACCAATCCCGGACCCAGCAGCAGTTCATATAGATGCCTTTCTCCTAGATTGGTCACATCTAGATCTATTTGCATTCCCTCCGTTCAAGATTGTCAACAAGGTACTGCAGATGTTCGCCTCTCACGAAGGGACAAGGTTGACGCTAGTTGCTTCCCTCTGGCCCGCGAGAGAATGGTTCACCGAGGTACTTCGATGGCTAGTAGACGTTCCCAGAACACTTCCCCTAAGGGTGGACCTTCTACGTCAGCCACACGTAAAGAAGGTACACCAAGGCCTCCACGCTCTTCGTCTGACTGCCTTCAGACTATCGAAAGACTCTCGAGAGCTAGAAGCTTTTCGAAGGAGGCAGCCAGAGCGATTGCTAGAGCAAGGAGAACATCCACCCTTAGAGTCTACCAATCGAAGTGGGAAATCTTCCGAAACTGGTGCAAGTCAGTATCCGTATCCTCGACCAGTACCTCTGTAACTCAAATAGCTGACTTCCTCTTATATCTGAGGAAAGAACGATCTCTTTCAGCTCCCACTATCAAGGGTTACAGAAGCATGTTGGCATCACTCTTCCGTCACAGAGGCTTAGATCTTTCCAACAATAAAGATCTACAGGACCTCCTTAAGTCTTTTGAGACCACGAAGGAGCGTCGTTTGGTTACACCTGGTTGGAATTTAGACGTGGTACTAAGATTCCTTATGTCAGACAGGTTCGAACCGCTACAATCAGCCTCCCTGAAAGATCTCACCTTAAAGACTCTTTTCCTGGTATGCTTAGCCACAGCTAAAAGAGTCAGTGAGATTCATGCCTTCAGCAAGAACATCGGATTCTCATCCGAAACGGCTACATGTTCTACAACTTGGTTTTCTAGCCAAAAACGAGCTGCCTTCTCGGCCTTGGCCAATATCGTTCGATATTCCAAACTTATCGTATGGTTGGAAATGAACTAGAAAGAGTCTTATGCCCTGTAAGAGCTCTTAAGTTCTATTTAAAACGAACTAAACCTTTACGAGGCCCGTCTGAAGCTTTATGGTGTTCAGTTAAGAAACCATCTTTGCCTATGTCAAAGAATGCTTTATCCTATTTTATCAGACTGTTAATACGAGAAGCTCATTCCCATCTGAATGAGGAAGACCAAGCTTTGCTGAAGGTAAGGACACACGAAGTTAGAGCTGTCGCAACTTCCGTGGCCTTTAAACAAAATAGATCTCTGCAAAGTATAATCGACGCAACCTATTGGAAAAGCAAGTCAGTGTTCGCGTCTTTTTATCTTAAGAATGTCCAGTCTCTTTACGAGAACTGCTACACTCTGGGACCATTCGTAGCAACGAGTGCAGTAGTGGGTGAGGGCTCAACCACTACAATTCCCTAATTCCATAACCTTTTTAATCTTTCTCTTGAAATGTTTTATTATTGTTTTTGGGTTGTCCGGAAGGCTAAGAAGCCTTTCGCATCCTACTTGATTTGGCGGGTGGTCAAAGTCATTTCTTGAGAAGCGCCTAGATTAGAGGTTTTGATGAGGTCCTGTTGTATGGGTTGCAACCCTTGATACTTCAGCTCCTAGGGGTCGCTCAGCATCCTAAGAGGATCGCGAGGCTCCGTAAGGAAGACGTACTTAAAAAGGCAGAGTAATTGTTCAAGTCGACTTCCTTACCAGGTACTTATTTATTTTAAGTTTGTTATTTTGATAACTGCTAAAATAAAATAAAAAATCCTTAGCTCATAATAATGTAAACATTTATTGCTGGTCTCTACCCACCCCCCTGGGTGTGAATCAGCTTATATAATCACCGGCTAAGTTAAATATTGAAAAATGTTATTTTTATAATAAAATAAATTTTTGAATATACTTACCTGGTGATTATATATTAAAGGACCCTCCCTTCCTCCCCAATAGAGACCCAGTGGACCGAGGAGAAAATTGAGTTCTTTGTTTACTTTGAGTACTGAGTACCTGCACGACAGATGGCGCTGTTGAAGTACACCCCCTACCTGCATAGCGATCGCTGGCGGATTTTTAACGTAGAGTTTTCTGTCGAGCAACAGAGTTGCAGCTTATATAATCACCGGGTAAGTATATTCAAAAATTTATTTTATTATAAAAATAACATTTTACGTTTTATTTCCTTATAATTCTACACATTATTATCTACACAATGATCACTCTTGTGTAGCATTAGAAGCTTTCAAAATATTTAGCCCTTACACCATTTGGTCCACGTAGAGACAAATTTGTACTAGTCTCTCACTTCATCTAAGCATTCAATTAAGGTCACTAGAGGATTTAGAGTTGGTATAAGCAGGCAAATGGGAAGGAAATACCTCCTTAAATAAACACAGAAAACTGTTTTCTGCCATTTAACAGCAAATTATGACCCCTTAACAAAGCATAGGGAAAATCAATAATAGGTTGAGGTTTTATCAGTCGCATCTGTACTGTACAGCAGTTTAGAGAGCTAGTTGCAGGATTGAAAACAATCCATTCTCATAGACAAATAACTTTATTACCTCTTCACTCAAATCCCCCCTCATCAATAATTTAATCAGGACACACATTCTCATTTAGCCAAACAAAATACTGTATGTGTAATTCTTATCAATTGTGCCTAAATGAATAAAGATACAGTAATCCTTCAGACATCTCCTTCCCTCATTCATAATCACCTATAACTCTGCAGTGCACTTTTGATTGCAAGACAGTACTCATCCATGTCTGTGCTGGATGGGTGGAAAGTTTGTAAATGAGCAGTGCTAGTGGATTGATGATTGGAATCTCAGTGTTTTATCTGATGCGATTGTATAATTGTTATTTCAAGTACATACTCAATGATGAATAGTTATAATTTCTTTGGATTCTATCACATATATGGATAGGCTGGACATGGTTAGACCACATTTTTGGGAGGAACCTGACCTATGCTAGCCTAGGTTACTTTCCCTTATCAGCACTATGACCTTATCTGTACCCCCTTTAGATTGATATATGTTGATATGGGAGGGATTACTGTTCTATATACTATGTTATTAGTCCCATCAACAAAGTTCTATCTTTATGATACGCTTTCTCACTATATGCATTTATGTTCCCACTAGTGTCATTTAGTACAGTAAAGTGTGTACTGTACACATTCTCACTAAAAGGAAATGAGAAAATTACTGTATTGCAATAACATTCATTCTAGCATAGGCTAATTTATTTTAATAAGTAACATTTCTCTACCATTTAAACTTATGATCATATTAAAATAAGTATATACCACACTGTATCTTCTGTTTGCAGACGGTATGTTTATGTTGATTTCAAAAAGCTATACATACTGTATTAACCAATGACAGCTTTATATTTTAGTTAGTTAGAATGTATTTTATGATTTTTAGGGAGCTCTGTTAGACAAGCATAGCCTAACTTGATTATTCTTACATTTAGCAGTTGTTCCTACATGAATACGAACACTCGTCATTTAGGCCAATATCGTTACAATCTATTGCTGTATTGCTATGATGAAAATTAAGGAAATCCTATGGGTTTGGCCTCATTGCATGGTTGCCCTATGTTCCCACTTGTGTTGGGTAGGCACAGTAGCCTTCTGGTAAATCCCCATTGCACTCTTGGTTGCTATGCTGAACAGACGTCTGCTTGACTGCAGTCCACGCTGTGCTTTTATGCTTATCCTTTTCAGTTCTTGTGATCATGAGTGCTTCTTAAGTATGTATGAGAACCTGGCCTGGTCTTGAAGGTTGTTCTTTTGGTATATTCATGAGTCAGGTGGAGGTAGATCCCCATCCTTTACTGTATGTGTTGCATGTTGAGGTAAGAGGTGTTCCATATCCTCCTCTTTTGAGATTTGTAGAGAATGGGAGAAATATAGCCGCCATCTTAAGGAGAAAGTCAAAAAGGATTGTTTCCCTGCTGCTGCTTCCTTCAAAGAGTACAAGAAGCAGAACTCTTCTCTTATGGGCGCTGAATTTTGCCTGTCTGACCCTTATTATATCAATTTCCAAACAATGCCATTAATAAAGAAAGGTGGCCATTTTATCAATCAAGAATTCATAGATGAGTTTTCTCTAATTATGCTTAGCGAGAACGAGAATACTCAGGGTGATTATTACCCTCTGGCCTCAGCAATTAACCTACCAGAGCAGGATTCATTACAGGAATTACTGATTTGTATATCCTAACAGATCACCATCCCCACCAATGAGCGTGCTAAGCTCTGGGTAACAACTCTTTATTTCAGATGTAGGTGAACAAGGAGATATGGCATCCATGATACATATTTCTCCTGTTTATTTAGATTGATTACCATCTAATGATATGTCAACACGGTCCTTGCACCATTCAGCAAATGAACAACAGGTATCTCCTCCTCATTTAACATTTGAGGAGTTATATTATTCTCCAGTGAGAAATCTTAGTGAGTTGGGCTTACCATTAAAGCCTGAGGACCCAAATTGTAAGTTTTCAATATTTAACTTAGCCGGTGATTATATAGCTGCAACTCTGTTGCTCGACAGACAACTCTACGGAAAAACTCGCCAGCGATCGCTACACAGGTTGCGGGTGTGCCCAACAGCGCCATCTGTCGACCAGATACCCAGCTCTCAATGTAAACAAAGACTCAATTTTCTCTCTGTCGAGGTGTCGACAAGACGTACTTTACTCGCTGTTGCTAAACTGGAGTTTTTCACATCTATTTAGTGAAGTACTATATTCTAGTTTTGAGCTTTCGCTATGCAGGTGTTTTATCTTCATCTTAAATCTTGAACTCGTTTTGGATAGATTTAATTATGGTGACAAAGAGAGTATGGACTTTCTTTCACTTTTAAATGGCCGACCCTTCCCTTAGACGGAAGTGTGTTTAGGCTTTTAGTAATTATCTTATCACGTTATAAATAATTTATAGATTTTCCTCTATATATTTTATATCTCTCCGCCTTTATTAGGCCTCTTCGATTAACTTTCCATTTATTATAAACATATAAAAATAAATTTTAATGTTTTGTTTATATGCGACCTTTCCTGAGAGTAGGCGGTCCTAACTTGGAAACCGAAGTTAATCAACGTTGAGCCCTTTATATCGTAATTAGCTTTTAAAGAGCTAAGGATTTAAAACTTTTTAAATGTAATATTTTATGAAAGAATTTCTTTGATAGTCTTCGTACTGTTTTCAAAGATGAACTAACGTTTAGTTTATTTATGCTACGCAGTTGTTGACGTTCAGGACGTTCAACATGCGCTCTATCGTTACGATAGAGAGAGAGTGTATCACGGTTTCACTTTGCAGTAAGAGTAAATCAATTCTGACGTTTTGTTCATTCTTTCTTAGCTTAAATGTTTTAAATTCTATTTTAAAGGAACTTTTTTTTTTAAAAACCTTTCAGTTTTTTCCTTTAGTCAAATAACATGTTTATTTTGACGAAATATAATTGGGCTCTTCTCTTAGGTGCGAAATCAAGAGAGAAAGAGAGAGAGAGAGATAGAGACGGAGGGAGAGAGAGGAGAGAAAACGTTCCGTTCAAGCGGGTAACGTTGTTCTCGAGTTACTCTCGTCCCTAGTCTCTGTACGGGGAGGAAGGATAAAACGTTTTTAGTTTTTTATTCTCGTCCCCAGGCTATGTGCGGTGAGAGATTGAAAACGTAGTTTATATGAACTAGTGTTTAGTCTCTTTCCCAGCCACTGATTCTTAAAATATGTTTTCTGTTTTTTGCTGGTTAATGAGCTTGCATTATACGACTGATTTCGCAACTACTACCTTTTAATGAAGGGTAGAATTGCGTGTTTCAGGTAGAAATCAGTAAAAGTTTCGATTTCAGTGAAATAAGTGCAAAACAGAAAATCGAAGTGATAAAGTGATATGCGCAAAGTGTTACAGTGTTGCGTCCGAGGGTTCGTCTGTTCGTGCCTGTCGTTCACCTAGTCCGGGACCTCTTGCATGCTCCCAAGCCCAGGGGAGAAGTAATGTCAAACGACTTATGGGTTCGAGAGGCCTAGATCAACGAACAGACGTTTTCCCTCTATGGTATCGGGTGTATCTTACCAAGATCTCCCCTACCATAAGACGAGAGAGACGTTGTTTCTCCTCGTCATCCGAAGGCTTTTCGCATAAGAAACCTGTCACAAGGTTTCGAAGCCCTTAAGCGAAAGTCAGTCCTTTCAGGACAGGTCCAGCGTCCTGGTTACAACCATTAGGACAGCTCTGACCCTATGCAGTCATCGGATAACTGCTCGCCGCCTAACAAAAGCGTAACACAGACTCCGAGAGTCTTTTTTTTTGTTGGCAAAGTGTTGCGGTCACAGACGTTACCCTCGTCTCTTACCACAACCATTTCCGTTGATCCTTTATGGGTTGTATGGCAAGACATGCAGTATATTCTTGCCTCCCTTATGGAAGACTATTCTGCCGATTAGTCCGTTGAGTCTAGCCGTTTATCTCATCGATATCCTGGCTTTCAGCCAACCTAACGTTCCTTTGTGCTTACTGTTGACGTTGGCATAGCTTAGTCACGTTAGTCAGGTTGTTTAGAACCACACTCGATGCGGTCTTGTGTGGTTTTTCAGCCGCATTTGGACGTTAGGCCACTTGCTGATGCTCCTGTTGACGTTCAAGACGTTCACTAACAATCGGAGTTGACTTGTTTTGACACTGTGTGTCAACCTCCGCATTCTAGAGTTGTTTTGACTGCTCAGTTGAGGCAGTCAAAGCAGTCTCGAGTGGACGCTGTGCGTCCTCACGCACCTGTTGTGGTTGACAGTTCAGTTGTTGACAGTTCACAGACTGTCAAGCAGTTACATGACGTTGCGTTCTGGTCCGCTACTAATGCACCAGTGAGTGTGGACTCTGCTTGTAAAGCATTGCCACCACGGTAGGTCTCTCCCTTGCTTGAGACTCAGCTTTTATCGGACAAGGTTCCTGTAGATGAGGAAGTTGCTGTTCCCCCTCCTACTGATATTCCCTTGAGGACTCTGTCAGATGGAGAGGAGCCTAAAGCTGCTTAGCCCCCTATGGACTTTAATTAAATCATGATGATTTTTTTTAAGGATCTTTGTCCGGATCTTTTTGTAACTGCTGCTCCTCGTTCGCCTAAACGTCAGAGCTTACACTAGGCCTAGCTACTTCGAAGCCGTTGTTTTTAAGCTAGTGCTCTCTCGCTCTCCTAGAGAGCTTTACGTTGGCTAGGCGACTGGTTTTCACCAGGAGGATTTTGGGGGATACAGCCTTTGCTTTCCCTTCTTTTAAACTGGTTTATAGAGCGAGAGTTTGATATGACACGAGAGAAGTTCTCGGCTTGGGAGTTCATGCCTCTGCCCAGATAGACTTCTCAATTCTCGTAGACTCTCCCTGGCGCCTGGCCAGGAGACGCTCCAAGTTTTTTACAGGTCAACTTCACAGCTGTTTTCGAGCCTTTGAAGTTTTGCTGTACAATTATGTCATGCATAACAAGGCTTTCAGGGATGGTAAGCGGTACCGCCTCAGTCGCTAACCCCGTCTGTTGCCGCACCTGCTCCCGTAGACCCTAAATGGGCTTTGCTGCAAGACATGCAGTCCAAGCTTGCGTCCTTGATAGAGGACTTTAATGCGGAGAAGGTTGCTACCGAACCTTCTGGCCAACAACCTTCCAACCGGTCGGTTGTGCGCCCTGTTGACGCTGAGGTAACCTACTCGCGTCTGCTAGTTGAGGTGGTTCCTCCACCGATGCGACCCAGTGTGGGTTGCCAGCCGCATGTTGACGTTAAGCGACGCTCGGAGGTGGTTGTTGACGTTCAGGACGTTCAACAACCAGCAGAGGTGACTTGTTTTGACGCAGTGCGTCAACCTCAGCAACCCGGTAGGGTGTTGACTGCACAACCCAGACGGTCTAGACAGTCTCGGGTTGACGCTGTGCTTCCTCGCGCACCCATGGTTGTTGACAGTTCACAGACTGTGCAGCAGTTCCATGATGTTGCGTCCGGCTCCGTCACGCATGCACCAGTGCGACCGGACTCAGCGAGCCAGACGTTGCCCACTCCGTTGCCGTTTCCTCATCAGTTTTCGGATGAGGAACCCTCTGATGAGGACGTTGCTGAACAACAAGACGATCAGCCCCCAGAATAGATCAAGCCCTGCTATCCATCCAGAAGATGCTGAAGAAGGAACGCTGCTCAGTCAGGCTGTGAATGAGTCTGGTAGGGACGCTGTCATCCGTGGAACAATTTGTGTCACTAGGAAGACTACACCTCCGTCCTCTTCAATACCATCTAGCTTTTCACTGGAAAAAGGACAAGACGCTAGAAGCGGTCTCGATCCCGGTTTCCGAAAAGATAAAGTCTTGTCTGACTTGGTGGAAGGACAATATCAACCTAAGAGAGGGTCTTCCCCTGGCTGTTCAGACTCCCAACCACGTTCTCTTCTCGGACGCATCGGACGTGGGCTGGGGCGCGACACTAGACGGTCGGGAATGCTCAGGACTGTGGAACTCGAGTCAGAGGAGCATGCATATCAACTGCAAGGAGCTGTTGGCAGTACATCTGGCCTTGAAAAGCTTCAAGTCTCTCCTTCGAGGCAAAGTGGTGGAAGTTAACTCGGACATCACCACGGCCTTGGCGTACATCTCCAAACAAGGAGGTACCCACTCACTGACGTTGTACGAGATCGCAAGGGACCTGCTCATCTGGTCAAAGGTCAAGACATCTCCCTAGTAACGAGGTTCATCCAAGGCGACTTGAACGTCATAGCAGATTGTCTCAGTCGGAAAGGGCAAGTAATTCCAACCGAATGGACCCTCCACAAGGATGTGTGCAAGAGACTTTGGGCCACTTGGGGTAAAACCATCCATAGATCTCTTTGCAACCTCGCTGACCAAGAGGCTTCCAATCTATTGCTCTCCAGTCCCGGACCCAGCAGCAATACATATAGATGCTTTCCTCCTAGATTGGTCACATCTGGATCTCTACGCATTCCCACCGTTCAAGATTGTCAACAAGGTACTGCAGAAGTTCGCCTCTCACGAAGGGACAAGGTTGACGTTAGTTGCTTCCCTCTGGCCCGCGAGAGAATGGTTCACCGAGATACTTCGATGGTTAGTAGACGTTCCCAGTAGTCTTCCTCTAAGGGTAGACCTTCTACGTCAGCCACACGTAAAGAAGGTACTCCAAAGCCTCCACGCTCTTCGTCTGACTGCCTTCAGACTATCGAAAGACTCTCGAGAGCTAGAGGCTTTTCGAAGGAAGCAGCCAGTGCGATTGCTAGAGCAAGGAGAGCGTCTTCCATTAGAGTCTACCAATCGAAGTGGGAAGTCTTCCGAGACTGGTGCAAGTCAGTTTCTGTATCCTCGACCAGTACCTCTGTAGCTCAAATAGCTGTTTTTCTCTTATACCTGAGAAAAGGACGATCCCTTTCAGCTCCCACTATCAAGGGCTACAGAAGCATGTTGGCATCGGTCTTCCGGCATAGAGACTTAGATCTTTCCAAACATAAAGATCTGCAAGACCACCTTAAGTCTTTTGAGACCACCAAGGAGCGTCGTTTGGCTACCCCTGGATGGAATTTAGACGTGGTACTAAGATTCCTTATGTCAGACAGGTTGGAGCCGTTACAATCAGCCTCCCTGAAAGATCTCACTCTTAAGACTCTTTTCCTGGTATGCTTAGCCTCGGCTAAAAGAGTCAGTGAGATTCATGCCTTCAGCAAGAACATCGGATTTTCGTCAGAAAAAGCCACTTGTTCGCTGCAACTTGGTTTTCTAGCCAAAAATGAGCTGCCTTCTCGGCCTTGGCCTAAATCTTTCGATATCCCCAGCTTATCGGAGATCGTAGGCAATGAACTAGAAAGAGTCTTATGCCCTGTTAGAGCTCTTAAGTTCTATTTAAAGCGTACTAAACCTTTACAAGGCCAATCTGAAGCTTTATGGTGTTCAGTTAAGAAACCATCCTTGCCTATGTCAAAGAATGCTTGGTCAGACTTTATCAGATTGTTAATACGAGAAGCTCATTCACATCTGAGTGAGGAAGACCGAACTTTGCTTAAGGTGAAGACGCACGAAGTTAGAGCTGTAACAACTTCCGTGGCCTTTTAGCAAAATATATCTCTGCAAAGTATAATGGACGCAACCTATTGGAGAAGCAAGTCAGTGTTCGCGTCATTTTACTTGAAAGATGTCCAGTCTCTTTACAAGAACTGCTACACACTGGGACCATTCGTAGCAGCGAGTGCAGTAGTGGGTGAGGGCTCAACCACTACAATTCCCTAATTCCTTATCCTTTTAATCTGTCTCTTGAAATGTTGTTTTTTTATGGGTTGTCCGGAAGGCTAAGAAGCCTTTCGCATCCTGGTTGATTTGGCGGGTGGTCAAAGTCATTTCTTGAGAGCGCCTAGATTAGGGGTTTGATGAGGTCCTGTTGTATGGGTTGCAACCCTTGATACTTCAGATCCTAGGGGTCGATCAGCATCCTAAGAGGATCGCGAGGCTCCGTAAGGAAGACGTACTTAAAAGGCAGAGTAATTGTTCAAGTCGACTTCCTTACCAGGTACCTATTTATTTTGTTTTTGTTATTTTGATAACTTCTAAAATGAAATAAAAAACTCTTAGCTCATAAAAGTGTAAACATATATTACTGGTCTCTACCCACCATCCTGGGTGTGAATCAGCTATATAATCACCGGCTAAGTTAAATATTGAAAAATGTTATTTTGATTATAAAATAAATTTTTGAATATACTTACCCGGTGATTATAAATTAAATGACCCTCCCTTCCTCCCCAATAGAGACGCAGTGGGACGAGGAGAAAATTGAGTCTTTGTTTACATTGAGAGCTGGGTATCTGGTCGACAGATGGCGCTGTTGGGCACACCCGCAACCTGTGTAGCGATCGCTGGCGAGTTTTTCCGTAGAGTTGTCTGTCGAGCAACAGAGTTGCAGCTATATAATCACCGGGTAAGTATATTCAAAAATTTATTTTATAATCAAAATAACATTTTTCCTGAGAAAGAAAATTATTGATGTTGCTTCTGGAAAAGCATCAACACTTCTAGACTCTTCATGAGGGGTCCAAGTTCAAAACGACTAGAAAGATTGGTCGTATAGTCCTAGTACAAGTGGAAATCTTTTCCTCTGCGTCCGCAGATGCACAAATGGCCTGCGCATCTCTTCCCCCCAAACAGGTACAGAAAACCGTAAGCCTATTATGCCTCAAAACAAGAACGCACAAGCGAGGTCATGTGCTCTGCCTGAATGCGTCGCCACAAGCAGGCGTCCCACAGTTAATGGGGCAGCTAAACGCATCACTATAAATACATTCCCGCAGGCAGAATACATGTCCCCCATTCTAAGAATGCCAACAGCACACCTGACCATGTATGAGACAAACTACCAACTAGATTGGTTCATTTTTTGTTTAGATAACAGAGGAAATGGTAGATCCACATTATGTTTAAATTTAAAGATGGGAAGGATTTTTCTATTTTACAGGTTAAACCAGTAATTCTTGATGAAAGGCAAAGGGCTGCAGAATTGTATCCGCCATTTCCTCATGTATCCCCCCCCCTCCTAGCCTATCAGGAACAGCAACCCTTAGAAAGACATAGATCTGGATACCCTCCATATTACTCTGCTTAAAGTTATGTATAGGGATCTCGGAGGAAAACACATGAGCAGTCTTTCCTAAGCAAGAGCTTGGACCATCAGGGCCCAGTCTTAGAACTAGATCTCCAATTCCGGAACCTATTGTTATTGGAGATTCCTAAGAACAAGTACTGTACTGAAGTGGCAATATAAGCAATAGGTGTAACCCCCATAGAGGTATCCTCATTGGAACCAGGGGAAGCATCCCATTTTCTGAAAGTCATGAGTTACATCGACGGTTTAGGCGAACCTCCTCGTGCCCAAGTAGCAGGAAGGCATTGCACGATAGATGGTTTCTTCCCAGAACCATAAAATCTTCACCCATAAGGTCAATGTCCCATTATTGAAATAGGCAAAAGACACTTTGGAGCCTATTTATAAGGAAATCTCAGATACAGAGAACTCCTTGAGATCTAGTTGGTCGGTGAAACTGAACTCCTCTGACTTTATCTATACAGAAGAAATTTTATATACTGTACTTACTTGGGTATCGCTCGCCTTCAACCTGCCGCAGACGGCTCTCCTCGTGAGGTGAACCTACTCCGTGTCCTTTGGATACGCCGTTTACCTGAACCTGTACGCGCTGCCATACCCGATGTCGATAGTTTACCCATAAAGGACTTGATGACCAAAGCCGACGCCCTTATGGACAGCCACTTCAAGACTTCCATCAACGCCTCCACCCCTGACGACGAGGATGCCTATACAACGTCAACCGAAGCCGACATGAATGGCGTAGGACATACACGCCTACCCTGTGACGTGCCGAAGCGGCGACACAGCCGCCCACCACCCACCAATCGCTCGCGCCCCAACGAACGACTTCTACAGCCACTTACTACCTCCCATCCGCCGCAGTTTTGCTACTACCACTTCCGATTCGGGGCAACCGCGAAGAAATGTGCCAAAGATTGTCAGTGACCAAAAAACGTGTAAGCAGGCCATCGCTTGTGGCGGTGGCCTCCCATGTTTCTAATCTGTTCTTTTTACAGGATGCAGGAACGGGCGTGCGATTTTTGGTAGACACGGGTGCTTGTCGTTTTCTTTTGCCAAGGAAACTCTTCAAGGCACAACGTAGTCTGTCTACATCTGCCGACGTCCGCTTGGTAGCTGCCAACGGATCTGCGATACCCACCTACGGTTACAAGAACCTCACATTATCATTCGGAAACGGTAAATTCAATTGGAAGTTTCTCATTGCTGACGTCACAATGCCAATCCTCGGTGCGGATTTCCTCTCTCATTTCCACCTTCTGGTCGATTTCGCCCACCGACGATTGGTCAACGCAGACTCGTACTTGTCGACACCTCTTCAACCCGCCCCCTCTACCCTCGCTCTCCACATCAGCGCACCCACGGATGCCTACGCCCACCTCCTCACGTCGTACCCGGAAGTTTTCCGTCCAGAACTTCGCCAAACGCCCACGGTTCCTGCCAAGCACGGTATTTATCACCATATCAAGACGACGGGACCCCCAGTCTTCACAAAATTCAGACGTCTAGCACCGGAACGATTGGCAGCCGCCAAACAGACGTTCGCCGAAATGGAGAAAATGGGCCTTTGCCAAAAGGCCTCAAGCCCATGGTCGTCACCCTTACACATCGTTCTGAAGAAAGACGACTCCCTCCGTCCGTGCGGGGATTACAGGCGCCTGAACATGCAAACAGAACCGGATCACTACCCCCTCCCAAACATTGCCGATGTAACCTCCTACCTGCACAAAGCGAAGGTTTTCTCTACGCTCGACCTCTTGAAGGGGTATTATCAGGTGCCTATGAACCCAGAAGACATCCCCAAGACCGCCATCACCACTCCGTTTGGCACATACACCTTCAATTACTCCTGTTTTGGCCTTCGTAATGCTGGGGCAACGTTTCAACGTCTCATGGATGGCATCTTAGGGGACCTCCCTTTCTGTGTATGTTATGTGGACGACATACTTGTGTTCTCCTCCTCAAAAGAGGAACACCTCCGTCACCTGCGCATCGTGCTCGACCACCTGCAACAAAACGGCCTTGTAGTCCGGTACGACAAGTGTACCTTTGGCGCCAACGAAGTGTCGTTCTTAGGGCACCGTATCACTCCTGAAGGAGTCCATCCCCTCCCTGAGAAGGTAGCAGCCGTTCAGAATTTCCCCACGCCCTCGACCGTCAAAGCTCTGCAGGAATTCTTGGGCATGATCAACTATTATCACCGTTTTCTGCCAGCCATTGCCGCCACTCTTGCTCCCCTCTACGCATCCCTCAAGGGCAAGCCAAAGGACCTGAAGTGGGGTCCCCTTCAAGAAGCAGCCTTCTGCAATGCAAAGAAGGCCCTATCAACTGCTGCGGCTCTCACTTTTCCTATCCCACACGCCCCTCTCCTTCTCTCCACCGATGCCAGCGACGTCGCTATTGGTGCAGTACTCGAGCAGGTGGTCAAAGGCTCGCCCCGCCCATTGGCCTTCTTCAGCAGAAAACTGTCCAAGGCAGATTCGGGTTATTTTACCTTCGATCGAGAATTGCTGGCGGTGCACTTGGCTGTCCGTCACTTTCGCCATTTCTTAGAAGGTACGCTCTTCGTCATTCGCACAGACCACATGCCTCTGGTGCACGACTTCACTCGACAGTCTGACGCCTGGTCCGCCCGTCAACGCCGACATCTCTCCGCTGTGGCTGAATACAATTGCACCCTCCAATACGTCCCTGAGAAAATGAATCCCGTTGCCGATGCCCTGTCAAGAAGCATGTTGGCTGCCGTTCAACTGGGATTGGATTACAACGCCCTGGCTGAAGCCCAACGACAGGATCCAGAGTATCAAGCTTGTAGGACATCCTGCACGTCCCTCCGTTGGGAGGATTTTCCCCTCGAAGACTCCAACACCACCCTCCTCTGTGACGTCAGTACTGGTAGACCGCGACCTTGGATTCCTGCTCCCATGCGCCGACAGGTGTTTGATCTCATCCACGGCCTTTCACATCCCTCGTGCCGTTCTACTGCACAGCTGCTGAAGGCAAAGTTCATTTGGCACGGCATTTCTAAGGATGCTAAGGATTGGGTCCGCGCCTGTACTTCTTGCCAAACTTCCAAAGTACATCGACACACGGATTCAGGAGTGGGCACCTTTCCTCAACCTCAGCGTCGTTTCGCACACATTCACGTCGACGTTGTAGGGCCCCTACCCACATCACAAGGACATCGTTACCTGTTTACCGTCATCGACCGCTCCACTCGTTGGCCTGAAGCCATTCCCATGGAAACTGCAACGTCCGCCTCATGTACATCTGCATTACTCTCTGGATGGATTTCAAGATTCGGTATCCCTGAGCATATTACTTCTGACAGGGGAACCACTTTCACCTCTCAATTATGGACGTCATTACCGAATCTCCTGGGCATCACCCTACATCAGACAACGGCCTACAACCCCGCTGCCAATGGAATGGTTGAACGTTTTCATCGCACCCTCAAAGCAGCTTTGATGTCCCGCTGCAAGGATTGCAACTGGTTTACTCAGCTTCCTTGGGTCCTCCTGGGACTAAGGACCACTCCTAAAGACGCCCTCGACGTCTCGGCAGCCAAAATGGTGTATGGCAACCCGTTGGTCGTCCCTGCCGAATTTTTTCCTTCTACAACCTCCTCTGACGATCTCCAGCGCATACGTCACGTCGTGGGAAAATTTACTCCGTGTCGCCAGACTTACAAGCCCCCAGCGAAGCATCACATACCAACGGACTTGCACTCTGCAACGCACGTCTTCCTGCGCAACGACACCAGCAAGCCACCACTAACGCCCCCTTACACGGGCCCTTTCCTTGTGATCCGACGCAGTCCGAAAGCATTCCTCCTAAACATTCGGGGCAAAGAAGACTGGGTCTCCATTGATCGTCTAAAACCTGCTTATCTTCTGCCAGATGACCCGCCTACAGATCGCCTCTCTAGATCAGGGCGCCCTATTTAACATGTACAGTATGTCATTTTTAGGGGGGGAGCCATGTACCAACTGTGTTTCACACAATTGTACATAATTCCTTTTGTATATATTATGCTTGTATCTTCGCTCTTCCCTCGCACTAAAACGAACATGAAAATTCATGTCTGGTTTTTCCTCTGTGATATTGTCTGTCTTGTGAACTTGTCATGTCCTGTTGCCTTGAGGTTTTGTATATAAGGAGAGTGTTCCACAACAATATAACTCAGTCGTTTCCAATCTGCCTTTGAGTTCACACCCTTACTCGGCACCGTCACAATTTGCACCATGAGCTACTTCTATTTAGGTATCTCTCGAAGGATTCAGCAACAACAGGTCTTCATTCGGGAGATGGGGGTCAATGCAGAGAGTAGCATCATCTGCATAAGCAGCAAGTCTTTTATTTTTTTTCTCTCTCCAAGAGCAAGCTTGAAATGTAAAGGGCCAAGAACACAACCCTAAAGAATACTAGGTATTACATTCCTCTAATCACTTTGGTGTCCATCAACAACTATTTATAATCTCTTGGTTAATAATGCAGTCATAAAACTAAGAAATAGCCCTCCAACTCCCAGTTGTTCAACGTTGAAAACATGGGTCTCAGGATTTGCATGGTCAAAAGCAGCACAAAAGTAAAGACCAACCATAATATCTTCATGACCACACTCAAAGTATTTATAACCTCTAAGAGCCTTGCAAAAAATAAAAAATAAAATAAAACTACACAATAAGGAACAGGTGATTACTTTCAGCATATCAAAATCTTTATTACAGTAATATGTAAGTTTTGGAATTTGGGCTTTAATCGGCAGATCTAGATTGATGACCACATTTGCGAAATGAAGTAACCTCACTCAGGGTTCACGCTGCTAAAGTAGACCCAGTTGATGGAAAGTACAATAGTTATTATGGAGGGAAAAGGGCAATAGTGCAATCTAGAATCCATGCCGTTGCAGTTATAAGAAAGAAAAGAAGAAATGAAAAGTTTTGGTTTTGTTAATAACTTTTCAAGTTTAGTGAAGTAAAAAAGAAGACGTTTTAATGTAGTTGCTGTAAGAGAGAGAGGAAAAATCACAGCATAATAGAAGAAAAATTAGGAAATCAACTGAAAGTAAGAGCAAAAGAGTTGAGTGCTCATAAGAAATTAAGAATTACGCGTGGGAAAGTAAAGGTAAGAGGAAAAATAGAGATAAATTACACCATAGAAAAAGATACAAATGAAAATAGACTATCTGAAGCAACTAAAATTTTGTCAAAATATCTGAATAGAGTTGGATGTAGTAGTCAAAATTGTGTGGCAGTTATAAAAGATGCAGATAGTTAAAGAAATTGACTTGAATTTGAAATGGAACAAAAGAGATTATCAGCATAAGGTTTGTATGAGAAGACTGTGACAAATGAAAGAAAAATCCTGGAAGTTGACTTTAATAGTTTATTAGTTATAAATGAAATGACTGTCTTTCTGTATAGATTGCCTTACCTTGTGTAAGACCCGGGCTCTTGCCTTTGGGCAGCCCAGAAAAATGAAATGAGTTGAGTGATGATGGAAAATATAGAAGTATGTCAGTGGGGTAAGTTTACTATGTGAGTTGATGGATTCCATGTTTTGAGATTGATGAGAATTCAATGTGGAGACATGAAATGGATAACGAATGCCGTATATTGGAAAAGGGTGGACGGGGAACGAGAAACTGCTGGCAGGATGAAATGATAGTCTTGAAATATAGGAGGTGAGATACCTATTGTATCTTTTGAAATTAGGTAGTTTGATTTTCATCCTTTTATACTGTAAATGTGAATGATTGTACGTAAGTCGTTAGATTTATAAAAAGAAAATTCGGTGTTAAATCATTGTGCCAGGGGCAGATATATGTTGCTGCTGGTTTTTACTTTATTATGACTTGGCATGTTTAATATGAAAATCACACTTATTGCTATCGGAGATATATGTTAGATATACATTGATGTGTATTATTAGCCATTCAGACTTTTTTTCAATTTTTGTGTAATGTCAACACTGTCATACCACTAATGCGTCTAAATGATATACTTTTGTGTGTGTGTGTGTGTGTGTGTGTGTGAAAAAACTATCGTGTTCGTAGTTCGTATTTTTCCACTGAAGCAGATACTCCCTTAGTGCCGAAACCCAATTGTTCAAATTGATTTATGTTTGACCAAACACTCTTGTATGTATAGTTACTATGTAACATTGGTCACGGTTTAACTACTATGGTGACTAATGTGCATCCACTATTTTTCATGCAGATATGTGATTTACATTCATCACAAAACGGGCGTTCTTCCCCTACCCCCGTAGTGACTTGTGCAGACAAGTGTTCTCATTACGTCACAAAATGCATTTCTGAGTTGAAAATGGGATTTCCTTTGCTTCCGAACATTCCTGTCCTGCATTTATTTTTTAATTGAGTATTGTTGAAAATAGAGTCGCCTCTTAAGATTTAATCCTGATGGGAATCACAGTTGAAGACTGTAGTTTTAAGGTGGATAAAAACGCATAATGATAACATGCAGCGATGTATAGCGTGGTTCATCTAGATGATATAAGTAGAACATCTGATTCTCATTTAAGGTAAGGGCAATAAGCCTAACCCTGATACATAAAAGGTTTAATCACCATTTTCAAAGTAATGCGATGTTCTGAGTCAAATTATGGGGCTTCATAGGTTAAGGGGTTTAATGAGGATAAAGCTCTTCTTCGTTTAGACAAGAAACTAGCGCACTAAACCCTATGTACGTTAGATCATGCAGATTTAGTTTAGGTATCATATCTTCCTTTCACTCTATTTTTATTTTTTCCCAACCCAAATGCCCAGGTTTCCTCCCTGTCCTCCATTTTTAGTATTTGTCCTCAAGGGTAAGGAAATTATGTCTTTAACTCATTATTTACGGTTTTATCCGTTTCTTTGTTTAAAGAGTCTGAAAAATTGCTGTCTTTTATCTAGAAATCAAAGGATAAACGAACAATGGACGTCATCTGTCTTGTACCTTTGGGCTAAGAGACTTTTAATGTATTTTTCATAGAATTTTTCTACTTATTTTCGTTATCAATGTCATACTGCTTTTCTGTAGAACTCCCTTTAACCTTTTCTGTCTTTGTTTTAATTTACAATGTATGTCGTACCAATTTTCTTTTTAATTATATTTTAAGGCCATGAAGTTATATACTCAGGTTGAAGACATCGTTTTTGTTTTTCATCTCGACCAGTTTGATTAAAGTTGTAACTATAAGCGTATTTTAGAGGAAAAAAGAAATAACTTTTTATTGTAGTGAATGTCCGAGATACAGTTCACATGCCATTATGAAGTCAGTGAGTTGAGTAGAAGCACGGAAATGGCGTTTGCTGTGAGACAGTTTAATGACATTGAAAGCTATCGTATTAGATAAGTTGTTGCCGCTGTCTCGTCATTTTTGGAAATAACAATTGCGAGAAATTTATGAAAACATTAACAATTCTGGCTATCTGGAAGAGGCGGGTCGAATGTGTCGGTAGGATTGTAATTTTAAAACTAACCGCTATGAGAAAGTGACCAGCCATTTATTTTAGCCTTGTGGCACTGTCGTAGTACGCTTAGGTTTTTCATTATTTGTACTTTGTAAATTAAGTGGTGTGGATCCGAAATCTGAAGGGGTCTGTTTTTGCCATCATTTCACATCAAGCGATGCACTGTAGGCATTACTTGAAGGTTTTTCCAGCTTCCTTTCATCCCCTTAGCTGCAATCGGCTTTTATGCCTTCGTTCCCGCCTCCTTTCTTCCATCATACTGTCCAATCCCTTTAAGATTTCCTTTATGGTGACACTACGGGGTTTTCCGTATGTTGCAAATGGGTGCTAAATGACCTCACAGGCCCCAGTTCCAGGGCTTTTTGTGCAAATTCATAAATCCAATCCAATACACGTATCCGAAAGTCAATCAACTTCATCCAATATCTTTACAAGTCTGCTAACAATATTTGATCTCTCGTAATTGTAGCAAACATTTTTATTAAGCTGTCGTTTGATAATTGCTTTTGAGGACAAAAGTCGTCATGGACTATAGCATTAAAATGCCTCACCGAGTGCGTGTCGGCTTGTGCAAACGCACTTGTGTGCTTGTATTAATGCAATCCTCCTTGCCGAGACCAGAGTTGTGACGAACAGAAAAGAATAAACTGTTATTAGGAATGTAATAACTGAGCCAACGTCGCAGGAAAGGATGTGCGCCAATGAATCATAGATAATTATTTGTTTCCTTTCTTTTTATATCATTTCTTTGTCTAGCAGTTGTTTTCATAACAGACCGAGATATGAGACAAATGATCTTTCATATTCTATCTAATTTCTCTTCCTCTTGTTCTGTTAAAGTTTTTATAGTTTGTATAGGAAATATTTATTTCAGTTTTGTCACTGTTCTTACGATATTTTATTTTTCCTTGTTTCCTTTCCTCACTTGGCTATTTTCCCTGTTGGTCCCCCTGGGCTTATAGCATCCTGCTTTTCCAACTAGGGTTGTAGCTTAGCATTTAATAATAATAATATTTTTTTTTTAATATCGGGCATGTGTTTTAGATGAGAATAACTACGCATGCACTTTACAGTCACTGTTGTATTATTACTGCTCTTTAGAAATCCAATACCAGACATTTACTTTCGTTTTCATATTCACGTGGCGACAGCTTAGTCATTTTAACAAGATTAAAAAGAAGGATAAGGGCTACCAAATACATATGACCTCTTGACCTAAAAGCTAGAACCCAAATGACAAATTAGATTACGCTAATTCCTGTGTAATTTCAGTAACAATCCTGTAATTCCTCACTCACAAAGGGATTATTGTTTTAACGAATTTTCAAGGTCATCTTTTTAGAGAAGAGTCAGCATACTTGGTTTAGATTGGCTCACCAGATCAAATGATATAATGACATAAATCAACTGTATTTGTTGAATAAGTAACGGAAAAAAAGTTCGAAATAAGTAGAAAAAGAAATTACTCTATTCAAGCTTTGATTTGCAAAGCGCACTGCATCATACGGTGTTCCAATGCGTTAATCAATCTTTAATTGATAATCAATGGCAACTAGGAGACGTATGAGTATTGATTGCTAAAAATCTATGGTTCATTTGGACGAGTTCATCAGTAGTTAAACGTTTAGAAATCATAGTGAAAGGTATGTCCTCAGAGAAAAATTTCCATTTTTTGTTTGTCACCTCTATTGGCTTAATTCACATGGATAAAGCCTGTAATATTATATGCGAAATCATCAGTCATGGATTCTGAGACATTCTAACTGAAACTGATTTTACCTTTCCGTTGCTTTCATTTATTTTTTTTAAGCCAAGGAGAGAAATTTACCCAGAATCGTTGAATCCTTAAGAGGAAGTGGTCACACAGAATGAACCAACTTTTAGAGGAACAGTATTACAAATTTATCCCCGGCTTACTAACATGGTCCTTAGTTTTTTTTTTCTTTTTTTTTTCTTTTTTTTTTTTAAAGTAACACATGGAAGAAATACTCCACAGGCTATTCATCAATTAAAGATGAATGTTGCCTTGATCATGTTATTTCTTCTTTGGACACACATATACACACATATATGTATATATATATATATATATATATATATATATATATATATATATATATATATGTATATAGTGTTTGTGTGTGTGTTTGTATGGATGCATGTGTGTGTGTGTAAATTATATAATTATTTTCGTCATACACCTTTTGCCATAGATGACACAAGAAAAGTTCACTATTCTCGTATCTCAACGATTCCCTGTAGGTGAAGTTGCTAGCCTCACTCCTATTTACTGCTAGTTAAACTTGTGTGCGGTAGTCTGGGATTGAATATATATATATATATATATATATATATATATATATATATATATATATATATATATATATATCACTACTCACTAAATCCCGTCCGGAATTCTCCGGGTTGGGTCCTGCATCTGATATCGCCATTCTCTCCATAGACTCCTATCCAATGCCATCTGTGCCAGCTGCTGAAATGTCTCGCCTCTATTAGCTTTCTTGAAGGTTTTCACCCATGTATCTCTTGGTCGTCCTCTCGGTCTATTTCCGGCCACTTGACCATGAAGCACTATCTTTGGCCATCTGTCCTGTTCCATCCTCTGTACATGCCCAAACCATCTCCTCTGAATATCTTCCACTCTAATCAGAATTGTGTCCTCAACACCAGCCATTTCTCTCACTCTCTCGTTCGTAATTCTGTCCTCCCATCTTACACCACAGATTCTTCTCAGACATTTCATTTCAAAGGCTAACAACTTTTTCTCTTCTCTCTTCTTCAGTATCCAGCATTCAGCACCATATATCACTGTGGGGATTACTATTGCTCTTAATAGCCTAATTTTCAACTTAATGGATATATTTCTATCTTTCCAGATTCTTCTTAGCCTTCCAAATGCTTTCTGGCCACTTGAGATTCGGTCTTGAATTGCTCTTTCCATCTTTCCATCTGCTGTGAAAAACACTCCCAAATATTTAAACTCATTGACTTGTTCCACTTCTCCCTCTGATAGCTGTATTTCTAAGGCCTCTCTCTGGCGTCCAATTTTCATACTTTTGGTTTTCTCTCTATTTATCACTAATTCATACCTACTGCACTGCTCCTCCACCATTCTCAACACTCTCTGAAGTTCCTCCTTAGTTTCTGCTAAAAGCACTATGTCATCTGCATACCTCATGTTAGATATTTTTGTCCCTCCTATATCTATTCCACCCTCATAATCTCCAAGTGCCATTCTCATAACCCATTCCAAGTATAGGTTGAAGAGGTGTGGTGATAGTGGGCAACCCTGTATAACCCCACCAGTGGTTATGAACTCTTCTGTCAAACACTTTCCTTTTCTTACTCTAGCCGATGTCCTTTCATACAATCTCCTGATGGTTTCCAGTATTTTTGGTTCTAATCCCCATTCCTTCAAAATCCTGATCATTCCTTCCCTCCATATGGAGTCAAACGCTTGCCTGAAGTCAATAAATACACAATACAGATCTTTTTCCTTCTCCCAGAATTTTTCTATGATTTGTGAGAAGGTGAATACATGATCAATTGTTCCTCTACCCGCCCTAAATCCTGCTTGACCCTCATCAATTATTTCCTCTTCTTGCCTTGCTATTCTACTTTGTATGATTTTTGCTAAAACTTTATAAGCATGTGTTAATAGACTGATAGGCCTATAATTTTTGCATAAGGTGGTGTCCCCTTTCTTGTGTGTTGGAATTATAATGTTTTCAGTCCAATCATTTGGAGCTGCTTGTCCATCTACTATATCCCTGCATAAATCACACAACCATCTTTCTACCATTTCACCGCCAGCTTCAAGCAATTCCTTAGGTAGTCCATCTATTCCTGGTGCTTTCCCACTTGACATAGCTCTTAAAGCTTTTCCCACTTCTTCTATCAGGAGATCTGGCGTTTCCTGTATGTTCCATAGTTCTCCTCTTAGATCTGGATAATCTTCTCCAGTTACCCGTCTTCCACTTCCTTTTAGTTGTTCCTCGTAGTGCGTTTTCCAGATCTTCTCCACATCAGCCGTTGCTGATACCTTGTTGCCATCTGCATCTCTTACAGCAATTCCATTGTTTTTCCAACCCCTTGTTAATCTGTCTACTGCGGTGAATATATGTATGTATATATATATATATATATATATATATATATATATATATATATATATATTGTGTGTGTGTGTGTGTGTGTTTGAATGGATGCATGTATGCATGTAAATTATATAATTATTTTCGTCATACACCTTTTGTCATAGATGGCACAAGAAAAGTTCACTCTTCTCGTATCTCAGCAATTCCTTGTAGGTGAAGTTGCTAGCCTCACTCCTATTTACTGCTAGTTAAACTTGTGTGCGATAGTAAGGGATTGAATACGGTCCAGTAAATCGGCAGGCTTGGTGCTCACGGGGTTAGTACGCCTTGGTTTCAGGGGATTCGATCAAGCCTTCCCTCTAGTTTGAAATCAGGTTTCGAAATGAAAGTTTCTGACTCATCCCTGTTTTTGTGTACCCTAATTATACCCATAATCTACTATAGCGTATTTCCTTACGACAAACACAAGGTATCTGAGGGACACTGCATAACTATTTTTACAGGCAGCGTGATCAAACAATTTTATAGTGCCGGTTTAAACAAAATTGTGGGCCGAAATTGTTTAATTAATTGTCTTTGGGAAAATATAGTAATTTTTATTGCTATCAATAGTGAAAATCTCCAAAAGCTTGATTTTGCCATCAAATGTTTTATCATTTAATTTTTCATTTATCATTTAATTTTTGTTTGAAGTATGGTTAAAAAGTTAATTTTTCACTTATTTACAGAAATATGCGCCCAATATGACTTCCATGTCCCTTCATGCTTGCTATAATATCCGTACGAATATTAACTGTGGTAATACAGTATTCTGTCTATATAATTAAAAGCCTCATACTGATGTTACCATAATTAAATTCCTTAGCATGAATTTGACAATGATTATCACAGGTAAAGTGACCTTTGCTTACTACTATAAGGGTCTTTTTACTTCTTGGTCTGCAATATCCAGTTGTACCGTTGGGAGTTGCCTCGCCGGTATCTGATGACCTTACACCGAGGTCAAATCAGCCCTGGGAAACGAGATCCCTCATTTCCACTGAAGTAAGATAGGGGGCGCCTTGCTGGGAGCTCTTCTGAAATCCAGTTCCTGGTGGTTTTCTGGCTCCATGCTTTCTCATCTTTAGAATTGTTGGTAGCACGGAATCCAGAATGAAGGAGATTCTTACATATGCTGCAGTTGGATGGTTCCCAGGTAGGAATGAGTCCCTTCAAAACATGAAAATCAGCATGTTTCTTTTGCAGGTCTTGTGGCCACAAGGCACCTTGACCTGCCTGGTGCAGGTTACCCTCGAGCACTCCATGCTGTCAGCAACTTATAAAGGTCGAAAAATTTCAATGTGTACGTTTGTCACATCAATTTTTTTTGGTATCTTCACAATGGAAATATGAAATTTATTTCCTGAAAATGGTAAATATTTAGAAAATATAGACACCAAATAATCCACCTACTACTAGCCAAGGCTAAGGCTACATTACAATAGGAGCTCACGCCAAACAGCTCAGATTTCTAGATGAATTACAATAGTGTGGTAGAAGTAAGGGAAAGAGAAAGTCATACGAATGGAACACTTTCACCAGGACGACATGGCTATCTCACCCAAAAATAGACTTTACCTATGTCAAAATCCCTTTTTTATTGCAATGGAGAAGCATGACTGCAAACTCTTCATTATTTTTTTTTTTAGTATTAGGGTATCTCAGTGGATCAGGAGAGAATCGTCATACCACTAAGCACTGCAACAGAGTTGTGGTAGCCTATTAGAAACAACTCTGCCAGGCAATCTGTTGGACGGGAGTTTGAGACCCGCTAAAAGCTTAGATAGTATCTAGTAGTGTCTGCAACCTCACCGTCCTTATGAGCTAGGCGTTGGGGTTTGGTGGAGCCTTTAAATTTACGTACTGAGTCATGAACAGCCATTGCTTATCCCTCCTTGGTTCTAATGCGATTTAGAGGGGCCTTAAAAGTTGAGCATGCAAACAGTATACGGTCAGCCTTTAGGACGTTGTCCTCTTCCTTGCCTCTACCATTCATGAGTGACCTTTGAACAGGTTTCTCATTCACCTTGTGAGTTTGAAGATAATGCTTCTAGGGGTGATATCAATCTGCTCTTTCTGGTGCTCATTATATGTGAAATATAAGAATTAAACTGTAATTGTAGGAGAGATTTTGCAAGAACTAATTCATGATATATTTATTTTTAAATTTGAATCGATTTACCACTGATTTTCTCATAAAATGTAGCACAAGGAAACCTAGTGTTGCATATCTATCTAACCTAACGTGGAGAGTGTTGTTTTACATCAAAATGCTTTGGCGTTTGCGACATCAAAAGCAACTCGTAGCTGAAACATTCATGACCTTTTTTTTTATCTTTGTGTCTGGTTTGATCGTGGTTTGTTGTGTGAAGTGTTGTCATTAATGTAGAAGAAAAATATCGATTCTAATTATTTTTATTCCAAAATTTGAAATTACCTAAGAATAGTTAAATAATTTTCGTTCTGTTGGTATTAGAAATGTAATGGCCAAACCCGTTTTTAGTGGCCGTATTAGATGTTTTTTGGATATCTAAAAACGCACAATCACCTAATCTAAACTCTATGCCCTGACCGTGAAAGGAACATTTAAATGCAAATGGGACTGTGTAGGCAAATATAATGATCGTCTAAAATCCTTCTATATTGACTGCGAATAGAAAGTGCGAAGGAATTCGTTGCAATAAGTGTATCTTAAACAAGCTTCCACGAGCGATGAGTCTAACGTTGAGTTGATTCTAATTTCTTTGTCATTTGTTTTTCAACAGTAAGAATTAGCCGAAAAAATTTGGCCCAATCAGATCGTCAATTAAGGTCCTAATGAGAAAATAAGAGATTCGGATGGGCGAACGTTGCAAAACATTTTTCTCTTTCTCCCTTGTCGTCCTCTTTAGTCCCTAATAGCCTAACGTTTGCCATTTCATAAAAGATCTGATGATTTTCCTGCAGGGGACTTTAAAAGCTTCAGCCTCTAATAAACTGCTGATGTGACTTTCACAGGGGAGAGGGAAACGCCAATACATTTCTATTGTTTTGTATATCTTGTTTGATGCCATTACTATCAGTTTGTGATACTAGGTTACTCTATTGAAAATACTGATCAACGTTATCCTAACAAGTTGGAAAAGTTTCTATCTTATTCTTAAGTTCTCAGAAATTCAAATACCCATTTATAGTGTGATCAAGGCAATATTGCCACGTGTGGTTCTATCTTATTCTTAAGTTTTCAGAAATACAAATACCCATTTATAGTGTGATCAAGGCAATATTGCCACGTGTGGTTTTATCTTATTCTTAAGTTCTCAGAAATACAAATACCCATTTATAGTGTGATCAAGGCAATATTGCCACGTGTGGTTCTATCTTATTCTTAAGTTCTCAGAAATACAAATACCCATTTATAGTGTGATCAAGGCAATATTGCCACGTGTGGTTCTATCTTATTCTTAAGTTCTCAGAAATACAAATACCCATTTATAGTGTGATCAAGGCAATATTGCCACGTGCGGCCGTCTTTCTTGGCCTATTTAAAAGATCTGAATATTGGAGAAAGCTGACACGTGCAGCCTGTGCCTTTTAAATTTGACCCCTTCATTGAACATTTCAAACTTTTACGCCATTTAAGGGGAATTAATTTTTACCAAAAAAAGACAATAAGAGATTTGTCGGGAAAGGATAATTCCTGGTTTGTGTTGATTATAAATAGATTGCTATTTCTATTTGCTTTAACCTTTGTAAAACAAACGAACTGGAAGTTAATTTTAGTATTGTTTTATCATATTTGACAACTCACATGTGTACTATGACTATTAAGCCCAGACCTATTCCTTTTTACCAAAGTATATCATCATCTGCCTGCGACATTGTTCAGAAAAACCTTGAAAATTTTTGTTGGCAAATCTTGAACTCTAAAAGGAATCAGGTACCAGACCCAAATTCTGAGTTGCCAGTTTGAAAGGCGGCATCCTTTTTGTTTTTCCTCCGTTGGGGAGTGGTGCTGTCAGTACACCTCCCGCAGTGTACTGTAGGCATTGATTAAGGGTCTTTTCAAGTATCCTTTGATCCATAGTTGTACTTGCTTTGTAACTTTTTACTTTTCCCGTTTCCTTTTTCTCCTAGTTTGTGGTTTTATATATATATATATATATATATATATATATATATATATATATATATATTATATTATATATATATATTATATATATATTATATATATATATATACATATATATATATATATATATATATATATATAATGTGCTTATTTTTTGTGTGTAATTTGCCGCTTTTCTCATAAGCATTTATCCATAGAAATTGTGACTCCATAGTAAATCCACATCATGTAAGCAAGTATGTATGAGCCTAGATCACCCTTCGCATTATGCAAACGATATGTAAATATCTCTTTGATAGAGTAAACAAACTTTTGTGAGAAAGAGATAAAAGTAACTCTTGAGATGAAAACGATCTTCACAATGTTAGCTGATAAGCATAACGACCTCTCCTGTCCAAATGATATATAAGGTCATTTATTCTCGTTGATGAGTTTTTTCGCACTCGTTCTAGTTATGCTTGAGGGAGGTATGTTTTCTAACTTAGATGTCGTGAGAGGGTTGATCATATATCAACACTCGCAAACTTGCGTTGTTTTCCACTTACGTAGAATGTAAGTTAGAAGGCGTCAGTCTTTTTTATGTCATTATACTAGTCTGATGCCGAGTGGTGGAGATGGAGGTTACAGGAAGGCGACGGAGGGGAAAGCCAAATAGGAGGAGGAGGAATTGCATCAGGGAGGATATGCGAGAAAAGAATATAGTTGATAACATATTATTATTATTATTATTATTATTATTATTAATTGCTAAGCTACAACCCTAGTTGGAAAAGCAGGATGCCCTAACATGGAAAATAGCCCAGTGAGGAAAGGAAATAAGGAAAAATAAAATATATTAAGAATGGTAACATCAAAATAAATATTTCCTATATAAACTGTAAAAACTTTAACAAAACAAGAGGAAGAGAAACTAGATAGAACAGTGTGCCCGAGTGTACCCTCGAGCATGAGAACGCTAACCCAAGACAGTGGAAGACCATGGTACAGAGGCTATGGCACTACCCGAGACTAGAGAACGATGGTTTGATTTTGGGGTGTCCTTCTCTTAGAAAGGCTGCTTATATGACAGATTGAGCTGGAGAAGACTCGCCAAAAACATCGACCCCATATAAATGGGCTAATAATGCTGTAAAGAAGATGCTAATCGTGTGCTGTACAGTACACTATGCATAAAGTACATACCTTTCTATGCATTTCTAAAGAGTTTTTTTGCCTTCTATCGTTCCCAAGCTGCACCTACCTTTTAGCATTTTGTTCTACCTCTGTTCTCGTTTCCTTTTTTTCCATATTGCTATCCAACTTGTCTTACCTTTTGCCTTTATGATGAAACTTAAGAAGTTTCACCCGAATGACCTCCCCTGTCCCACACTGGTGTTTATGACTCAAATATCCATCTATCCAACTGTTAAAGTGAGACGTGAGGGAAGTAAATTACTAATGTCAGAGTCTACATCAACATTTCATTTTAATAAATTGGACTTGCTGAACCAAATATATTTTACCTGGCCCCTGCAATTCCCACCCATCCTTAGGATGGAACTCTGGAGTTGTTTCGCCCTATCCCTAGGGCATGTTTATAAATATAATTTCATTAAATAGTTTGAGAAAAATATGTGTAAGAATAAAGGGTTAGTAGTACAATCTGATGCACATATTTTATTACTAAAGAACACATTTTAGTATAAACCTTTGTTAATACTTTCTTTCATCCTTAATTTAGGATGTACATTTTTTATCATGAAGTATGCTTAATTGTGTTGAAGTTTACTGTTTACATTTATACCTTTGTGTGCAAAGATAGCTGAGAACTTGATGTAAAAATCAATAGAGGCAACGTATATAGGTAGCAGGTTGGTCAAGGCACTAGCCATCTGTTGTGATACTACCACTATTGTTATTAGGATCTTAAAGAACTGTCTTAACAGCTTTATATTGGATTCTTTTCTAGGTATGGGTCGTAGGCATGAGTCTTCTCAGTACCACTTTAGTTATAATATCCCTTCAAGGCTGTTCTAACAGTTTGGTATTCAATTGTTTTCTAGGTATGAGTCTTCTCTTTACCATTAGAGTTATCATAGCCTTTAAGCACTGTCCTGACTTTTATGTTGGATACTTTTTAGGGACACTTTTCTAGTTATGGGTCCTATAATGAGTCTTTACCACTAGAGTTATAATAGCCTATACGGAGTGTCCTGACAGTTTGACGTTGGTTACTTTTCTAAGGATATTTTCCCATGTTTGGGTCCTATGATGAGTCTTTACACTTCAGAATAGCCTATAAGGAGTGTCCTGCCAGTTTGACGTTGGTTACTTTTCTAGGGATATTTTCCCATGTATGGGTCCTATGATGAGTCTTTACACTTTAGAATAGCCTATAAGGAGTGCCCTGACAGTTTGACGTTGGTTACTTTTCTAGGGATATTTTCCCAGGTATGGGTCCTATGATGAGTCTTTACACTCTAGAATAGCCTATAAGGAGTATCCTGACAGTTTGACGTTGGTTACTTTTCTAGGGATATTTTCCCAGGTATGGGTCCTATGATGAGTCTTTACACTCTAGGATAGCCTATAAGGAGTGT
>NC_090765.1:46805547-46808047 GCF_036898095.1 Palaemon carinicauda | reverse complement strand
ATATGCTTAGGGGAAAACTTGTAACGGATTGTGTTGATGGGTTTGAAAGACGTAGTGGAAAGGAAGAGGCCTGATATCCAAGAAGTACAAAATGTACTTAACAAGAGTGAATGGCTCGCTTATTGTAGTAGGGTTTGACTTCTTGTCTATGAGTCTTTTGTGTTGGGAAATGAATCGAGCGTTTATGGAAATTTTACTGCACTGGCGTTTATCCATAAATTAGCAATTATTTGTTATGTAGCAGTGACAATTGTGTTCCTCTGGAACCGCCGTCAGATACTTTTTAATTGATGTATTTATCTTTACGTTAGTTTCATGCCCTATCTTCATTTGTTAAGTTTGAAAACAAAGGCCTTATGAATAACACATTCAAAGGCAGCACTGAAATCAAGGCCACTCATACCAATCTCCTGAACACAATTAATGAGTACGATCCACCTTTCAGTCACTACATATCGTTCTTTTTGTAAAATCATCGTTTAGAATCTAAATAAAAAAAAAAGTTGTAGGAACCTGTTTTTACCCTCTCCTTTACTCCCAAACACCTTCTCATATTTACCACTTCATAAATGTTGTTTAATTGAAATGAAACACTTTAGAATACTTCTGGGATCTCTCAGGATATTTGACTTGTAAAGGCTTTTGTCAATTAAAATGAATGGGTAAGTGTTTAAACATATATCCAGGCACCAAAGCTCAAGGTAGGTGTGAAAGGAAAACCTATTTAATTCATTTTTAATAAGACCAAGACTCTTATACAAAACTCCATAGAAATTAAAACGTTATGAATTTATTTAGACGTTGCTGTACAATGATAGGAGCCTGCTAAACTGTTCTCTTGAACCTACAATCATAGGAAATGTTATACGTGTACGGTAATATGTGTGTGCCTATACATACACTCACACACACACACACACACACACACACACACACATATATATATATATATATATATATATATATATATATATGTGTGTGTATGTATATGTATATTCTGTATAAATTACTTTGATATATGTTTCACTGAAAAAATACCGCAACGAAGAAACTATAAATTAGATGTGATATAACTGGTTTGATCTATTCGGACATCTTGCATCGACTCTTACATACCCCTTCTGAAGGTAATTGTGTTTGAATTATAGAGTCAAGTACCTGAAGGTGTTCAAGTAACACAGGACCCACGCAATTCCTTTTAGAAATAGAAAACCTTACAAGAAGTCTTAACCTTTTAAAGACTCCTAATTCACTCTTGAGTGCTGTGAGCCTTGACGGGATTATAAGGTACCCAACAAACTTGAATTTCTATGTCCCAGTGTAAGGTTTTGGTAAAAGGTTTTATCAATGGTAGCATCTGTGACCCTTGGTGTCAATTGGAATGCTTGTATACCTTTTTAGAGGAAGGAGCTTTGACCTGGTTAACACTCTAGTGCTCTTAACCCTCTGTACAAGGGTGTCCATTGCTAGAACATTTCTATTCATGAGTTCTGTTCCGACTTTAAAAAGGTGTTATCTTGAACGAACATAAGTTTTGAACTAAATTCTTGACTGAACATAAGTTTTGAAATAGATTATTGAATAAACTTAAGTTTTGAGCTAAATTCTTGAATGAACTTGAGTTTTGAACTAAATTCACGATAATTTAGATTTATTTAAATCAGTAACAGAAGAAACGAAATCTTCCTTACGCACGTTCATTGTTTTAAATTGGATATATCGAGTTGAGAAGAAAACATTTGAAATGAAGATATATCGAGTTGAGAAGAAAACATTTGAAATGAAAATGCAGGATTATTTTTTTTAGTTCTTATAACTCGTATTAGAGTTAATTCTCGGAGAAACGATGATACTCCATTTAGGAATGTTTTGATGGACAAGATTAAAGTCAGATTTTTCCAATATAATTAATTTTTCTAACAATCAATGAAAATAAGCTAAAAATATTTTGGTAAGTTATACTTTAATTTTTAGAACATTTACGTACCTTTTTCAATAAAACAGCCACAGATATTCAAAGTCATTAGTAGAAAAATATTCTAGCTAAGAATTAAAAAAATGTATTCGGATGAGAGACTTTACGAGAAAATTTTTATTGTGTTTTGAGCTGAGCGAGATACCAGTTAATCCAAGCCGAATGACCCGGAAGCGGTGCGAGTTCTATATTAAGAGGTATTTATGACACAGATATATATATATATATATATATATATATATATATATATATATATATATATATATATATATATATATATCAAGACACTCAACCTATTTTGGGGGTAGTTGACATTAAACAAAGAACAAAGGGGATCTTTCCTCTCTCCGCTCCTCCCAGCCTGACGAGGGATTCAGCCGAGTTTGACTGGTATTGCTAGGGTGCCAGAGCCCACCCTACCCCGTTATCCACCACAGATAAAGTTTTATATGCATAATTCCCTACTGCTGCTACCTGCGCAATCACCAAGGAGACTGGAGGAAGCAAGAGGGCCTACCGAAAATG
>NC_090765.1:46788047-46800547 GCF_036898095.1 Palaemon carinicauda | reverse complement strand
GTTGCGTATTACAGAAACTTTTATTGTTCAATTTTTTTGTTCTACTTTCTAGAGAACTTTTACTGTGTTCACCATTGTACCTTGGAAATGTATGGAAAATAGACTAAAGTACTTGGCACCTCTCCCTCTTATTCCATTTATGGTGGCTTTTGCAACATAAGTAAGGTCTATGTATATTTATGAGGCCCATTGCGTCAATAGGCGTAGGAGAAGATGATGATGTATATTTATATGTATGTGGATATACTTACATATTATTTTCCCCAAATGTTGCAAAAATCACCAGGAAGGAAATGAAATACATTTTCAAGGTACAATGGTGAACATACTAAAAAGTTTTCATAAAATGAAAAAGATAAAAAATGATTCCAACGATGATTAATTCACAAAATAGTAAAATAATTTTCCAGTGAACAGGAAATTTATTCAGCTAACAATGAATTATATTTGAATTCTTGGGTCTTACATACTTTCTGTTTTGTCAATTTAGGCATAATGAAGAAATATTAATTTTTGTGTAAGTATGACCTGATTAGGTTCCATGTACATAATTTATGAGAGATAATCAGTGTAGGATAAAACTTAATCGCCTGCTGGAAAAACAAGGCAGAATGAGCTCCCTAGTGTTAACACCGATGGCACTAGTCCTCTCAGAAAAAAAAAATCCTTTTGTTATAAACTTTTGTACCAAAAAAGATTCTGGCAGGGGTAAAAAAAATGTATTCGCTCTTGGATATCATTAGAATAAGTTGTATGTATATATATATATATATATATATATATATATATATATATATATATATATATATATATATATATATATACCGTATGTATATATATAGTTAATAATGCCGTTTCCATTTGAAGGGGTAACTGCAGGAAAAAACAACGCAGTACACGCACACACACACACACACACACACACATATATATATATATATATATATATATATATATATATATATATATATATATATATATATATATATATATATACATACACGTATACATATACATACATGTATACATACATACATACATACATTTTTACACACGTATACATATCCATATATATATATATATATATATATATATATATATATATATATGTGTGTGTGTGTGTGTGTGTGTGTGTGTGTGTGTGTGTGTGTGTGTGTGTGCAGTATGATGTGCGTATGCATGAATTGCGTTGTTTATGCTCTGTAGTCACCCCTTCAAATGAAACGGCAATATTTTGAAAATGAACCAATTAGAGAGGGAGAGTTGTTTAAGACATCTGGAAGCATGAAAGAGATGTAGTAAAGGAACCTAGAAAATTATGTAGACAACCAAATATAAAAGTGATACAGATTAAGACATAAATCATAAGCTAAATGACACATTGCATTATTTTATATGTTTTTTTTTTTCCAATTTAGGAATGAGCATGTGGAAATAATGAATAAGCAGAATCATATGTAAGAGGAATTTTCTAATGTGTGAAGCGATTTCTTTTTGTTTTTGAAGATTTTAGCAAATTTCAAAACAAGTCATATTAATATTCAGTAAAGGTTAAAGTCATCATAACTTTATACTGTTGCTTTTATGCTTAAACCTTGCCTTATAAAAGAAAAAAAGCAGAAGATATAGTCAAATTTTGAGCTTTAAGTAAATTTGTAGTTTTAGGCTATACTTTGCCAGTTATATCTTACCGTGGACACACACTAGCTGTATAGAATCCAGCTATGTGCTGATACAATGTTTTCACTTTCCTGTCCTTTAGCAGTAAATTATGTCCCCCCAAAAATTTTACCCAAATCAGGTGATGTGCCAGGAAAGATATATTAAACTGGGCCGTAGACTCATGCTAGCTGTATAAAAGCCTACTGTGTCTCTGCTGATGCTATCATTTTATATCCCTACCCCATAGCAATATATTATGTCTGAAAAAAACATTACCAAAATCAGGTAATGGGCCAGGAAAGATATATAAAACTGGGCCATTCCCATTTGTAAGTTGCATTACAAATGACCTTTCGTTCATCCTGACAGATTATGAGGGAAGTATGCTGTCGTTCAGACGCCTTTGAATTAATGATTTTTCCTTTAAAGCTTAATTACCTGATGGCAGGGGGTTTGGATACTGGCCCTAATTACTTCCACAGTAGAATAGATAGCAGATACTGTTTGACCTAACAAGCATTATATAATCATGTGACTTTCCTTAAGAGTTTTACACATAATTTAAGAATCTGAGTATTTTCTTACTAGGACAACAGACTTTGTCTTGAGTCTATCCGGTTAAATTTTTCGATTATTTTTAATAGCTTTTGGCTACTGAGTATCTCATGTTTGCCTTTATTTCTAAAATGCTTCTTGTGATATGTGGAGAGCCTTGTTTTCTTCCGCCATTTCATATTGTTCGTTTTGCAGCCATTTTGTTAATGATTTTTTTTCTCATGTAAATGTTTATAGTAGACGAACATTTGTTCTGTTAGGGATTTACTGAGCTAGGTATTGAAACCTTACTTCTCACGTGTATATGGAAAGAAGATGAATGTTGTTGAACAAAATTCTGTAATCAGAATTTTCTTTGTATTTATTTAATTATCATACTTTTCTTTAATCTCTTAATTCTTTTTATTAAAAAAAATTCCATTGATATTTATTTGAAACTAATATTTCATCCTATTTTATGAAAAGTGGAAACATGCGTTGTAATTTGATGTCGCAATGAAATTAATTTTCCTTCATCTCACGAAGAGAATAGCAATTAATTGTAGGGTACCACACCCACCCTCTCTCGACATAGCCTCTTCCATAGGATGTTGTCTATCGTTTTAAAGTCTAGGGTGCAACATTATTAAAACCAATATTTTGAACGCAGTATTATGTCATGAATATTGAACAATATGGGATGCAAATATTTAGGATATTAGCCTAGTTTCTCTGCTTCAGACCTTTTCTGCCTTCTTACATATTCACAATGGTTTAACGGTCATTAATATTACCTCCCTTTTGTCATAAACTTATATAACTTTTAATAATCTAACGACCATTCCATATTATGGACATTGCCGTTTGCATAAGAGGAAATTTTTACTGAACTTAAGGAAAGTATACTAGGCTAAACGTGTGTAAAAGCAACAAGAAGTCAGTCAGTTAAAACAATCATGGTTATGATTATTTATATCCTTACCCGAACACCTAGATGTCAATATTTTAACCTCCATAAGAGGAAAATATGACTGGAAAGCGTTTAACAACCTCAAATTTTTCTTTTTATTGATATGTATTTTCCATGAGTTTTTTTTTTCCTATAAACCAGGCGGCGATAACGTATGCATTCAGTCCTTATCTTCTGGCTATGAGATGAAGGTAATGGAAATAAATTTCAATAGTTTTTCTTTTTACTTTTTGATCTCTGATAAAGCCTCTTCAGAACTTCAGTTAGCAACACAAATATTAGCTATTCACTTTCAAGTTGCCTTCGTTTTATGTGAAGCCGTTCAACAAATTGTATACAGTATATATATATATATATATATATATATATATATATATATATATATATATATATATATATATATATATATATATATATATATATATATATATATACAGTATATGTATAGTATATATATAATAGACATATATATATGTATATATATATATATATATATATATATATATATATATATATATATATATATATACATATATATAATGTATGGGGTCCGACGCCTCTTTACCCCAGCAGTCAGAATACCCAACAACGCTGCTGGCGTGCACAGCACTTCCGTATACCACTTGCCTGAACAGAGGAGCAATGAGATAATGTTAAATAGCGAGCCAAGTGATTTATTAGATAATTAAAATGACGTAAAAATACTCTCCCGCGCGTCTATTGAACCCTCAGTCAGACTAGAATTACGACCCCATAATAAACGTGTTAATTGTGTGTATTTGTATAGCATGTATAATAACGATTTTGCATATATTAGAATTACTGAAGCAAACATGAAAACTTACAGCATCGGCCCTTACATAATTTTTCTGCGGAAGTCTACAACAGAATAACTTATATAATAACCATTCTGCTCCTGAATAATTATAGTGAGTCATTCTTGAATCTACATACAAAATCATCCTTAGATGATAGCTAACGTTATGAGCAGAAAACTGTATTCGCTTCTGACGTCATCTTTCAAGAAAGTGATAGAAACTAGTATAGCTCACGTGGTAGACTGAAAGCATTACTAAACAGTCTTTTCTGCCAGTGTTCCTTTCAGTGGTTAACCTTTTACAATACCTCCGTTACCGGCTTCTTTCTTCCATCTTATTGCACATCCTTCCTTTGAATACTTCATTTTACAACTTGAGGTTTTTCCTCTGGTTGTATATGAGTGCTGAATGGCCCCCCGGGCACCAAATCTTTGACAAATGGCTCAAATTCAATATATTCAAATCCCAAACAGATAACATTTTCCCCTATGTTTATTTCAGCCATATGCAAATAATCCTATTATTTACCTTCCCAGTACAATGCTATTTTCTTACGAAAGTACTCAAGTTGATTTAACTCTTCATCTTCATTCAGTCGTCTACTTCGCTCTCACTTTCATTTTTTATTTCCCCATATGTCAATTAATAATTTTCTCCTCTGCCTCGCAGCAGCTCTTTTAACAATGTCATGATTTATGTTCCCTCTGTATTTAGGTTTATTCCTTCCTTTACAGCTACTCCTTAAGATGCCATCCTGACCCAGAGACCTCATTTTGAAACTTTGCATAATGATGTTTACTTTTCCCTTATTCTTCTTCGTTTATTAGTGTGATTTTTTCCCATTCGTATGGGGTTAACGCGGTTGCCTTCTTTTGAAGGACTTGGCTTTGGCTTTTGGGGTGGACCGTAGTCCCGACTGGCTGCCCTGCCTGTCATCGTGATGACCCCGATTGTGTATGTTTGTGTTGACCAGCCGCCATCGCCCTTCTTCCCAGCAGCGAGGAGTCATGGCGTTGTTAGGTCGACAGTTCGAAACGTGTGAGGTGTCTGATATGGATTTAGATATGGGATTTAATATTCTTCTCTTTCCCAATCTTCTTTTTACATGCTCTGATTGTCAGTATCCTCCTAGAAATTATTTATATTCGTAACTACATCCTTAACCTTTCCTCTCATGTTAAAATTGCCGTTTCCTGTTTTATTTCAACTATGTAAATTACCTGCAGTCATTCATTTTTTCATTCTTACATCAAATATGCTATTCTATCTACCATGTACTTTAGACTTGGTTTAAGAAACTAATTTCATTGCAATTTTCTCTCGAACAATCGTATTGATATTTTTCTTTTAAAGCAATGCATTTTCAACGATCGGTCTCCGTATAGAACCCTTTCACACAAGACTTTGCACTTTACCACAAGAGTAAGTGTTTTTTCAATTACCATATGAAGTCACTAACTGTTTATCCTATCAATTACTAAATTTTTTGCAACCACAATCAATTATTAGAATTATCCAGGTTCTTATGGATTCTTTGCCCCTCAAATAGTATTTGGTTCAAATCATAATTGGATATCTTCTAAGAGAAATGGTGAGTCACTGCAGACTTTTGTTCATTCATTTTAAAACATTTTACCCCTTATCAGGTGCATCTGGAAATCTGTACCCTGAACAAATCCGAATATATGCCCTCAAATGCCGAAGTATTTAGACTGCTTTGATCTTTAACCCTTCAAACTAACATTCTTCCTTTGAAACAACATTTCAAAGTTCTTGTTTTCAACTACATTCTAAATATTCTGTTCGGATTCCAGCGCGGTTTTTTTTTTTTTTTTTTTTTTCTTTTTTTTTGACGCCCTCTGTGTCCAAGAATTCTCTCGATTTACAATTTTGGAACATTTTCGTGCTGGGTAAGAAAATGAAATATTCTGACAAACTTAGCCTGCTTCACATTTGCATGCCCTAAATCATATTTTGAAGTCGTTCAGAATCATATTTATGAAATGGAAAGTTAATGTGGTATTAATTTTCTAGTGAACTGACTCATATCGTCCAGGTGTTAATATTTCCACGATTAATTTACAAGATTTCAATCCCTACTGATTACAAATACCTATATTCCTTTCATTGTAGATATTGTAGTAATCATTGAATGATTTATTCACTTACAGTCATCAATGATTGATCCACATTGGGTAGTCATTTATTCAAACCGAGCGTTCATTCCGTCACATTCATTATTCATTCTATGGAATCAGATTCTAAGGTTTTCTTGTGTTTTTTAATTCAGAATTTTGCTTATGTATGTACCTCTTAATGTCACAGTTAAAATGGGTGCTTTTAGTCTTCGAATTTTTCCCATCTGTCTCACATAGTCTAATTTGGTTTTCAAATTTATTCTTGCATTTCTAGGGATTAGACGAAAAAAGTACGAGCTTTTGACATTTAGCTTTATAACATGATTTGCTTCAAATATGAGGGAAAATGTATAAACAGATGGAAGAAAAAATCAAGGTACAAATATCTATAACTTTGTTGACATTCAAGTAAAGATGTTTATTTAAAGTAACTTGAGGGACATCAACCAAATCTTACAGTACCAGTAGATGTTAATGCAGGAGTATTGTATTGGCACCACACCATACATTTATGAAGATTACGCTCTTTAGAGGGAGACGTATTACCTGTTTTCAGGTTATATTTTTTTTCTTTATAGTCTTTTTTTTTTTTTTCAAAATAAATTCTCGCTTAGGAAATAGTAAGGAACTATTTTTTTTTATTCTGATATAGGTTTCATTTGGAAAAGTTATTACGAGGAACTTATAATTTCTCTTAGTTGTTATTGGTTTCCTTTATCAATTTGAAGACTCTTTTTAAGGACAAAGGCTGAGTTTTCGTGTTCCACAAGGAAAGGCCCAACATATATTCCAAAGGAAGTTATAAAGTTTTTTTCTTCGGCCGTTTACTCAAATTATTTGCAATTATACTGTAGTTTTATACTACTTCCTTTGCGGCTCTGGATTATGTATTTTGTTTTCACGGAATTTGTCGTTGCTTTAAAAAACGTATTTTGATGTTTTGAATATATATATATATATATAATATATATATATATATATATATATATATATATATATATATATATATATATATATATATATATATATATATATATATATATATATATATATATATATATATATATATATATATATATATATATATATATTTATGTACATATATATAATATATATATATATATATATATATATGTATATATATATATATATATATATATATATATATATATATATATATATATATATATATATATATATATATTATATATATATATATATATATATATATATATATATATATATATATATATATATATATATATATATATATATATATATATATATATATATATATATATATATATATATATATATATATATATATATATATATATATATATATATATATGTATAATATATATAATATGTTTTACTTAAGAGTCCATGTATACATTTTTTAACATTTAAATAGAACATGTTTCCATCAAGAATTACTCCTCATCAATTTTCAGCTTCCCTTTTTTTTTTCTACAAATAATAATTTCATTTTTAATAATGTCATCATTATAGGGATGATACTCATGGTCGTTATTTTTAATATCCCTGTTTATTTCCTGTGTTCTCAATTACGGCTCGCATTTGTCCATTCATTTATATAATGAGTGTAAATATTTACATGATCGCTTTGAGCGACATTTATCGAAATAGCGGTCTGTAGCGATATATATATATATATATATATATATATATATATATATATATATATATATATATATATATATATATATATATATATATATATATTATTCATTACCGAATGGTGGTTTAAAAATAGTTTGATTATATTTTGATTACAAGTCTAGTAAAAATAAAAAAACTGCTGCTTGAAAATTGAAAATTTTCATAAATTTCAATGTCAAGAAAAGAACCATAAATCCCTGCATTAATTTATTAAGTAAATATGAAATATGCAAAAGCATGATGTTGTAAAACAACAGTAAAGATTGGCCAAAATAATTAAATTTATATTGTCAAGAGGAGAAAAAGTTGAATGGACAGGAAAATGTTTGAAGTATCGGAGCATGAAAGTAAATGAATATAAATAAGGTGAAAAAATAAACTTGGCTCTATTAAAATCCCTAACTACCACTGTGTGCAAACTGTCAAAAATGTTGGCAAGATTTAAATGATTTTACTGTTTTTCATCGTAATTTGAAAATTGATGCATATCATTTACGTTATTTGCTGAAGTCAAATGTTTCCGAATAAAGTATTGACAAGTGTTGGTACAATATTAAGTTAAAGTAAAATGTATCCTATGTTGTGGCCCTCTGTTGTTGGTAAAATCAACTTCAAATATAATAGATTAGAAATATTAAAATAATTTATACAAAGTCAAAAATATACCAATATAATAGATAAAACTGATTAAAAATAGAAAGCCAAAATTGCGTACAGTACAGTATTATGTTTTATCATTGTAATTAAAACTGATCGGGTTGTCCTTGAGGGTTAAGCTTTTGCAAAGTGGACTAATAATATTAAACGAACAAGAATTAGGAAATTGTTCCTTCAAATGAAATATTTTTTTCAACATTATTAATAGATTAATCATCGTACTAAAACCAATGACTGAATCGATGGTGAGCGTTTTTGTAATAGAATAAAAAGAAAGCTTCTCTATGGAAAAGGAATAGATCTGATTTGGCTTTGTATGATTATAAGCAATTAAGTCTTTGGCTCAGAGGTGTTTACACTTCAACTGAAAATGCATACAATATTTATGATTAAGAAAAATAAACTGGTGCTGCAGAGCTACATAAAGTGGTATGCCAACCTTAAATCTCAACTATATGATATAAGCTAAATAGTGTAACCTTTGTCCAAGCCATATGGATGTTATTCACCGTGCAAAGGAATATGTGATCCTTTAGTTGATGGCCGATGTGTTTGATATAGGCAGAATAATGAGAAATTCATTATGCCTAATTCCAGTTTGACTAGTTTAGGTTCTCGATATTCTAAATTAAAGAATATTTTACTTGACTTGGACGTATATGGAGCGCTGAATGGCTTGAGAGGCCCCCCCCCCAAAAAAAAAAAAAAAAAAAAAGTCAAATCAAATCCATATGGAGACGGAAACATTTCCTTTTTTTTTTTTTTTTTTTTCGTTGTGAGAATGACAGGTAGCTACTTAGTTGTCTCATATATCTCGTCCTTGTTTGTAGAGGCTTCTCTTGCCTGGTGTTGGAGGATTGGTAATATTACTCCACAAGGTAAATGTTGGAGTGACAGCTCTAGCCTTGCCAATTCCCACTCAAAATCTACAACTCTTATAATATCTAATATTTTACCATTTCTTCTGGAACAACATATAAATGCCAATGCCAAGAGTAAATGTGTGGTCACTAATTTACAGTTGGGATTCTACTAGGGTTAAGGTCTTCTCATTTAATTCATGCGTGAAAATCATAGAAATTTTCATTAGTATTGTTGCCGAATTTGTAACAGATAGATTACAAAGGTGAGCAGTTGATGGCCATTATATTGAATATAGGAACGTATTCTATGTGGTTTTTCAGTTTAGTGTTCTTGGTACAATACTATTATATTAGAAAAGAATACTTTGTTTTTTGTCATCTGTCCCTAATGTGTTTATCTCCTTTCTTTCTAGGTTATTTGTCCACAGGTAAATGAAATTATACCATCTTTTGGTTGATTCTTCAATATATTAAGTTTTAATTTATTTTTCCATGATTCTGAAACTGATTTAAAGATTGCTTCTGTTTTTAGTTCAAGTGGAATGTTTTAAAGTAAGCTCAGTGAATCTCAAGGACCGAGTAAATAGTAAATTGAGATTAGAGAAGAGGATTTTTAACCTAGGAACTGTCATAAAACTTCTCAGGTTGTTTGGTAAAATAGCTGAAAAATACAGTTATTAGATTTTTTACTGTGAAACGCTGTAATTATAAGTAGGAAGAACTGAGTGCTATGAAACATTAATCCTAACCATGAGTGGTTATCTTGATAAATCGGTAACTTTGGTGTATGAACATAATGTATATTTTGAATATTTTATGTATGGATTGTTTGCTATTTGATAAATTTTCTAATTATTTTATAAATAACTTTTATTTCCATGTAGTGATGCTTAATGAATTATCTCTGTTTGAAGCTAATCATGCTTATGTTATTCAATGTATATATTTTCATGCTCTCTGCATACTCTGAATGGGTCAGAGGGATATTATGTTTCGTTCACTATGCTTATTGTGACCTTAAGATCACATGGCATAGCGCATAGGTTGTGAAGAATGATACTCCTGTAAAAATAATTACTAATGTGGTTTTTTTTTTTTTTTTTTTTTTTTTTTTTTTTTTTTTTTTTTTTTTTTTCAAGAGTACAGCACAAAGGTAATTTCGGTAGAAAATTAGATTTCTGATATATCGTCGAAAATTGTGCTCAGTACTACAAGGTATTAGAATAAATTATACCTATGATTTTATTTAAATAATTGTGTAGTCTTTTGAACTATTTTATCATCGATACGGATCCCATAAAGATATGAAAATTTCAAATTATTCCGCATTTATGCGTCAAAGATTTTGATTTCAGATAACCACCTGATGCGGTTAATCACGATGTAAATGTTGCAATATTTATTCACAAAAATAAACTGTCCAAAGCATCTGTGAATATGAAAGGCTCGTATATTCAACCGAAAGGACCAACTTAGATTAGAGCGACTTCATTTCGTTAAATATTTGATCCTAAGTTATAATTCAAGGTAATTAACTTTCAGGTCTCAAATGAATTTCTTTGCCTGGGGTCTCTAAACTCATTGCAGGGAAAATTTAATCATTTAAATGCAATTCAAAGAAATGGAGAGTTGGAGTCAAATCTTTAATTAGATACGAGATTCAATGTAGGTGCTTAGGTAATATTCATTACAGAACGTTGATCCCTAATTTAAATTTACATTAATGGAAATTAAGGATAAATAGTGATTGATTCTAGTTAAGGGTAGAGACATTTAAGTTTAGTGGATTTTTTAGAAATATACCATACAGTAAATAAAACGCCGAAGGTCTTGAAGAAATGTAAAAGTTACGGTCATGAAATCAAGAAGGATTTATTGGAAGGACTGCAATTCCCACGGAAGTTTCTTTGGCGAGTATCAATATTTTTTTTATTTTTATTTTTTCATATATTTGATATATCAGTGAGTGATGTGAATTTGATATTCATGTGTTATTATTCTTAAATTTTTCTGGTAAAGCTTGTTAAGATGAAGTCTCACATATCTTTTCACAAACATTTAAAAGATCATTAGTCTTTTTATTAATTTGCACAGCCATTTCTCTTTAACATATTCTTGTTCACTAATTTTTGCCGATGTGATCTTAATTAAATTGTTTATATATGACATTAACTATATGCTTATATACGAGTGTATATATATATATATATATATATATATATATATATATATATATATATATATATTGTAAAAGCCTTATTGGAATTCATAGTGTCGTTTTCATGTTACTATTCGTAACTAAGATGTTCAGCTTTATTGGAAAAATAGAACCAGAAAACTTAGAAGTGTGAATATTTAGATATAATTTCTTAACATAATTTTGACATTTTGATTTCAAGCTTGGTTTAAATTAATCCTCTACCTACATGTTTAAATCATGAATGTTCATTGCAGTCACAAGGCAATTTAACTTTGCTTTTGGGTACAAAATTCAAGTCAGCAATGGATACTTAATCATGGATTAATTCGATTGTGTAAGTGTACAGTTTCTTGGATTATTATAACTTGGTTTATTAATAATAACGAATAGTTGTCTTATTTTTATGTGGTTGTTGTTATGATATACTGTACATATTGAATTTCATCCCCAACCTTTCTTTTATAAATAACGTCTGCAAATATAATTGATTTTAAGTTCTTCCTCTGTACTTGAGACATCTCTAGTTATATTGGTTAATTCTACAATAGTAAAAGAAATTTTAGAAAGGTTTAACCCACAATACACAAACAATAACATTTTCTGACAGTTTCCATGTAGATGTTTGGTCAGTACGCACACACAAAAAGAGTAATTTAATGGACATAACGTTACCATTATCTTAAAAATACTGACATATTATTATTATTATTATTATTATTATTATTATTATTATTATCATTATTATTATTAATTGCTAAGCTACAACCCCAATTGGAAAAGCAGGATGCTATAAGCCCAGGGGCCCCAAGAGGGAAAATAGCTGAGTGAGGAAAGGAAACAAGGAAAAATAAACTTATTTTAAGAGCAACAATATTAAGATAAATATCACTTTATTAACTATAAAAACTTGAATAAAACAAGAGGAAGAGAAATAAGATATAAGCAAGAGAACTCCAACCCAAGACAGTGGAAGAC
>NC_090765.1:46750547-46783047 GCF_036898095.1 Palaemon carinicauda | reverse complement strand
GTAGGCATGTGAGTCGGAATAAGCCTATCCTCTGTAATTCGACTTACAAACAGCTTCTTAGAAGCAATTAAATATGTAAGTTGATGACCTTCTTATATATTTATCGTAATTTCTCTCGATTTGTAATTACTTATTAATTCAATCATTATTGTTGATTTATTGCATATTTAGTTATTCTTTACTTATTAATTCAATCATTATTCTTGATTTGTTGCACATTTAGTTATTCTTTACTTATTAATTCAATCATTATTGTTGATTTGCTGCACATTTAGTTACTCTTTACTTATTAATTCAATCATTATTGTTGATTTGCTGCATATTTAGTTATTCTTTACTTATTAATTCAATCATTATTGTTGATTTGTTGCATATTTAGTTATTCTTTACTTATTAATTCAATCATTATTGTTGATTTGTTGCATATTTAGTTATTCTTTACTTATTAATTCAATCATTATTGTTGATTTGTTGCATATTTAGTTATTCTTTACTTATTAATTCAATCATTATTGTTGATTTGTTGCATATTTAGTTACTTTTTTACTTAGCAAACTCACTCGTTCGTGTCTTTGGGTGTTCGTTAGTCGAACGTTTGTTTATAGGGGGACCTGCTTGAGCTTTTAAAAGGTGAGGTCTTATGTTTTAGAAGCAAATCAAATTTTGTATAGTTGGTCTTAGTGATTTTAAAGTACTTACTAGTTTTCGTTTTATACGGTATGTGTTCTTATTCCTGTTGGTATATCGATGTTTCACCGATCTATTGAATGAAATTTTCTCGACTGCCAACTAGGATTGTTATAGTTCCTTTGAAATGATAATCATCAAAACAAGAATTCAATTTAAAAATTGAATGCTACACTTGCGTTGATTTAGATTCCATAAACGAGAGTTGAAGCAATTTTGTATGATTTATAGTTACCTTTTACATAAGTTTAGGAGAGCGTATATCTTTTATTGTTGTTTATACGATAAAGGAAAATCGCTTGCCTCGACGTTTCCTTTGAAGTGAAAAATACGATGTATGATTTTTCAGATAATGGTTTTTGCTGGATTGGTTCAAATAGCAGCAACATTCCTTTGTTATTGGAATCGAAATATCACGGGAGGAGTAAGCATTTGCCTTTTGACGTGTATACAGTATAAGAGATATTACATTTATATCTTATCCAGGAACTAGTGCACGCGACCCGTTCAAAATATTTGTTAAATATTTAGATAGATATCCATACATATGCACATCCCTCTCATCAGGGTATGACTACTCTCCTACATACCTTAGGGACGGGGAGACCTGAGCGTGGCCGAAAATAAAATTATATATATATATATATATATATATATATATATATATACATACATATATATATATATATATATATATATATATATATACATATATATATTTATATATATATATATATATATATATATAGAGAGAGAGAGAGAGAGAGAGAGAGAGAGAGAGAGAGAGAGAGAGAGAGAGAGAGAGAGAGAGAGAGAGAGAGAGAGAGAGATTTTCTCTTAATTACATAAGGGAGGTTCCATCGGGAATGGAGGTCACGTTTTTAGTCTTTGAGTGGTTGTTATGACTTGTTATTTCTTCTAGAAAAATTCAGTGAAATGGAATGTATTGTTAGAATGTTTTTCATGTGTTTTGAATTTTCTTTAGAATCATTTACTGTAAAGTTGATGATTATTTCCATGATTCAGACACAGACGGATAACTTCACAAAAATAGTTATAACTTAACCGTTCGTTTGGTTTTCATTTGTATATGGCAATGGGTGACGAAAACTGACCTGAATTCTCAAAATAATAGTCCATTTAATTCTACTGAGAGTTGTAGGATGGTTAGTTTGAAAACGGGTTTAGAGAAAACAGGAGCAAATATCTTCAATACCATCAGTATTTCTATTTCAATTCATGGGGAACCAATAATGTTAAATTCTTAATCGGTAGATGATGTTTTCGATAAACCAATTTGTGATATGAATTTAATGAACAGATTTGCACAAATTAGTTTGTTTATAGTTACTGCAAACAACATTTTCCCCAATATACAGCTTCTCTGTTTACAAATGGGTCTTTTCCTAATGGTTCTATGCTGCGTCCCATCGGCCCCTAACTTTCCGCACCCACTTTTTAGTCTTCTTCATTATTCATTAATTCCTGCTTGCTGTCTCTTATCTTGTCCTACATCGTTAAACTTTTTCACAGTGTTGTTGCTACTTGGTGCTGAATGACCTCCCAGGTCCTAGCGCTTTGCGAAAGGGCCCAGATTCAATGAACCTTAATCCTACATTGTTAAATAAATGTAGCATTTGAAATTAGTTTGTTACCTAGATACTCTTTTAATTTCCTGATGTATTTTTGTAGCAAATATATGGCACCAAACGTTTATCTGCAGCTGTAGGAAGTAAATGTTGAAACTTAATGCATGTAGAAACTTCCTGCTGGTGCTAGTTACGGTTGGAAATTGAATATTTTAGTCAAAATGTTTAGCCATTAAATAAGAAAAAGTATGGAACACACTTCATCGGATCTAAACAAAAGTATTAATTTAGAATTTTAAAGTATATGGAGATTTTCACTGCTTGCTGATACTTTGTTTGGCTAAAAGTGAAGGTCATTACGTAATTTTTATATTTTATATTATTCATATATTTCACATTCTATACTACTGATATAATAGGTTATTAATAACTCTTTATCTGTCATTCTAAATTAAAGAGTGAATTTGTAAAGTGCTTTTGGCAAAGGGAGGACCATGGTTTACCATAACAAACAGTTGATATTGACTACGAGTGCCTATATAAAACAATATAGGTACTCTAATACTGACCACCAAGTATAAAGACCAGTATATATATATGTATATATATATGTATATATATATATATATATATATATATATATATATATATATATATATATATATATATATATATTCTCATATAGTGTAAATACCTAAATTATACATTGTCACCATGTTACGTAACTGGGACATTCATATATCCTGTTTCCAAAGAATATTTTAATTGTTAATTACTTCTCTTTAGTTTATTTATTTCTTTGTTTTCATTCCTCAATGGGCTATTTTCCCTTTTGGAGCCCTTGTGGTTATAACATCCTGCTTTTTCAACCGGAGTATTAGTTTAGCAAGTAATGATAATAATAATAATAATAATAATAATAATAATTGCACCTACCTGAAACGGTTGAATTCTACACAGTGATTCAAGAAAAAGCAGGAAGCTGAAGCGTATAGGTCATGCCCGTTAATTTATTATTATTATTACTTGCTAAGCTACAACCCTAGTTGGAAAAGCAGGATTCTATAAGCCCCGGGGCTCCAACAGGGAAAATAGCCCAGTGAGGAAAGGAACAAGGAAAAATGAAATATTTTAAGATCAGTAACAACATTAGAATAAATTTTTCTGATATAAACTATAAACATTTTAACAAAACAAGAGAAAGAGAAATAAGATAGTGTGCCCGAGTGTACCCTCAATCCAACGGCTTGGTAATGTGATCCACATTATGCGGACAATTAAAATACAGTCTCAAGACCTGGCATTCCCACTTGGTTCAAGTCATTAGAATTGAGAATGCAATCCTTTTGCGTACGAAAGGAATGAACTGATAATAACAAAATTACGAATAGAAAAATTCCTCATGTACTTCCTGCTTTTAGAAAGTAGGTCAATCAATTATTTCTTTGCTGTTAGGTCACTATTTTTCCTTTTCCTTTATTATATTTCAGATGGAGTTATCACTGTTTCTCGTGATGACTCACTATGGGTCTTAATTGAAAGTTATTTTGATTTATATATTTTCTACCTTTGTGACTAAGAAACGACTTCTTTGTATGCTCATAATGGCATATGAAAGACTCTTCTGACTTTAAAATGTAAAACACATACACATTTTAATTTCATCGTTTAAATTGTATAAATGAATAGGAAAATAAGTAGCACTGTATACTGGTTTAATTGCATATCCGTAGAACTGTATTTAAAGAGTATTTACTCGAATGTTTTACAGCATCCTGTCACCCATTTAACTGTTAATCTTTCCACGAACCATCTGCTTTATCTACTTTCAATATTTTCAATACTTTCTTCTCCAGTATTCAAGAAATGTTATACATTTTTACTGGACTTTACCCGAGAGATGAGTTCACCTTTCATGATGATTTTTATGGATGTCTCATTGTCATTGATTAAATATGATATTGATATCAGTAAAGAGAATTGGAAGAGTGAGTATTTGAGTAGCGGTCATGGTTTCAAATGAATGTTCATTCCTCATTGGGTAATACTACGGTTCTTGAAAAAGCAATAGATTTTTTATCTTTATGATACGGAAGGAAAATAATTTCCTCTGCTGTAAAATATTCATCTTAGAATAAGATTGCAAGCAAATTAACACTTCCCCCAAAAAAGAGTAAACTTTTTAGAAAATTTTTGTCAGTCTGTGGTCTTGTGAGCTTTTGGCATTTTGTTTGTGGTAGGCAGTGGTGTGAAGGTTTATCTTTATATTGATGTTTGATTACAACGCAACAAGCACTGGTTGAATAAGATAACACTGAAGGTTAATGATATACGGTTTAGATACTAAGCCATAATGTTTTTAACGTCTTTTGTTATTTTTCATTGTTTTTACCAATTCAGTTACTTTGATTCACATTTAATTAGTAGCCCTATCAATACCTCAAAATGTTTAGTTTAGTTCTACATCATAGATATGTGTAGATAACATGACTTTTTTTTTTATATTTTCCATATGTTAAGTTCGTTTATATTTCAGCTGTGTTTATGGTTTAATTTATCATGAAGTATGAGACCAATTATCTCAGAAATACATGCAAAGGTTACTGTGTTGTAATTAATTTTTTAGATTAAACACCAGCTTAGTCTTGGGAATTAATGTAATTCAAAGAATTAAAATTACGTAACCACGCCTTAAGTGAAAGCTCATTTCCTTACTCAATACAAAATCTGAAACCTTTAATCTTTTTATCCTTTTTTTAAAATGGGGAAAAAAAACTCCTTGAATACCAATCTTTCCTAACTTTACAAAATTAGGCATCATGATTGAATCTTCATTATACTGTTTATAACTTTGAATTTGTGATTTTACATATTTTAATCATTTCAATTCTCTTAAATTTTTGAAAGTAACTTTGCTAATTCGATGATAAAAGCAACTTGTAAATGGTTTACATGGTTGGGATTTATATTGTACCAACCGTGTGTCACGAGCCGAGTGAGGGTTGTGAACTCAAAGGCAGGATGCAATCAACTGAGTTATATTGTTATAGAACACTCTCCTTTATATACAAAACCTCAAGGCAACAGGACATAACACGTTAACAAGACAGACAATGTTACAGAGGAAACAGCAGACATGAATTTTCATGTTCGTTTAGTGCGAGGGAAGAGCGAAGATACAACCATAATATATGCAAAAGGAATTATGTACAATTGTGTGACACATGGTTGGTACAATATAATGATCAGTGGATAATCCGGAAGTCTGTTCATTTATCAAAGGGACGATAATCCTGTAAATCCTAATCCATTACTCACGTGGTATAGGTGAAAAGGACACTGATTGGTGTCCAGTAGTTTTTGTTTTAAATATTTTCAATTTGATCAAAGATTCGTAGTTCTTACCGATGTTTCTATATCTGTAGGATTTATGTTTTTTTTTACGTGGCAATATGGCAAATAAGGAAAAGGTCAGATTTACCTAAAGTCAGTCCAATGATTTGGAGGGGATTATGATTTTTTTTTTTTTCAATAACGTTAATCTTCATGTTTTCGCAACATGGCAAGAACATGTTATTTTTTAAAACAAATTTTAATAAAGAATACTTTAATAGTGTAATCATAGGTACGGTTTTATCACTGAACATTTTTACAAAATTAAAATCACCAGTTTAGAAATGCAGTAAAAGAGAGTTTCATAGCTGAAGTACAGTTTTGCGATGGAGTAGTTTTTTTTTGGAAATACTCTTACTTTGAAAATGTCTTTCTTTGGGGCAGAAACGAGTCAGTTGCTTAGAACTGTGGATTTCGACCTGTTACAAGAAGGAAAATTTGAACTTGATTTTCTTCTTACAAACAACTTAGCTCACGTGTAGTTCAATCCCCTGATGCTCTTCAACTGATTAGATACCCTTAAAGTTCTCAATAAAATTTATACGTTTATTCCTTGTTTCCTCAAATTAATAAATATTCAGACTTCAATTCCGATATTTATGCTTAATCTACAAATACTGTGCAAATCTATGTTGGATTTAGATGACCGCTTATTAGAGAGATTTTTTTATATATCCTTTACAATATTTTGAAATTATAAAAAGACACAAATGCATAAGTGACACTTACCCTAATTTGAATTGTTATAAATTTACATTTCAATAGAGTATCATATCGATGCCAAGTACAGAAACCTTAATTCAACAAGAATATGTAGAGCATGAGTGTACATCAATTTATATGCCTTGATAGCAAAATAGATAAGTCACAGTTACCACTTCCAAAGAGATAGATAAAATTCTGGGCAAGCTAGATGTATAAGATGTAGTTATTATATGTAATTCATCCTGTGTGAAAGTTAATTCCCAAGTAATGAGTATTTGATATTAGCGCGTATTTATGATTTATTATTTTAAATTAGAACTAGATAATGAAGGATTGAGAAAATCATCATAAATATCCGTGTTAGAAACTTAACACGCAGCTGTCATGGTTAAAGATTGTTTGATTTCGATGTTCAAATCTTGAATTTGAGAAGATGAAGAGCAGAGTTAAAATCATCTTGCATAGGCTCAAATTTTGCTATAATAGATGTGCTTATACATATCTCCAATTGGGGTGTATTCGATGATAGAAGTTGTTTGTGGTTTGGTATTTTGAAGTATAAAAAAGTCGTTAATGAATGAAAAATTTTGATTGTACATGAATTCTTAAACACGGGACAATATTTACTATTTAAAAAAAAGAAAAAAAAAAAAACGTGGATGTGACCATCAAGTCAATACTTATGAAATTTTCGGGCGTAAGCCCCAACCCCCGAACCATCCACCACAGAACGAAACATATCGGGACCAAGTGAGTTCCCTATCTAACTTAAAGACAGTTATACCTTTAATTAATAAACAACAGTACTTCGACAGATCCAATTAGTTACTGTCAAAGCCACTTGAACACATACAAGGTGGAAGTCCATTTTTCAATACAACCCTGAGACCTTTTTCTCTCTTTGAACGGGTGACGTGTATAAAAAAGGGATGTTTTGTGAATTATTAAAGACTGCGTTCACAAGAACCAGTATTATACATTTAAATTATAAACGGAACATTGGAAATATTTTCCCACTGACCGATTTTAATAAAGGTAGAAGGGGAATTGAAATAAGATAAACAAAAGTAAATCTATTTTCGGGAATAAATTGTAATATTAAAGCGGTGTTAATGAAGGACATGGATATGGAATAAGAAATTAATTTGAATTTTTATGTGGTTCGATATTTAATATATATACGCATACACATACAGTATATATATATATATATATATATATATATATATATATATATATATATATATATATATGTATATATACATATATACTGTATATATATATATATGTATATATATATATATGTATATATATATATATACTGTATATATATATATATATATATATATATATTTCTTTTTTACTTAGGGGCTAGGGTTCGATCTCAGTATGAGATAGACATTTATTTCTATTTGAGCACGATGTTGTATTGGTTTTCATCCATATATACATATATATATATATATATATATATATATATATATATTTATATATATATGTATATATATATATATATATATATATATATATATATATATATATATATATACTGTACATACATCCATATAAAATGTTTACAACTAATGTACATTGATCATTGTAAGTCAGTCGAAGGTAGATCTGTACTACTTGGATTACAGATCTTAGAAATTGCTCAATCTCAGACTATCCCCTTCATATTCATCAAGCTTACATGTTTATCCGGCCAAGAAAAAGGAATAATTTCAGGAAATTAACCCAAAACGTTTGAGAGATATCAGATGGTTAAGCACATTGTATTCCACCCCCTACAGGAGAAAAACCTGTATGGTAAAACAAGTATTCACATATATTTTATTAAATCTAAAACAAACAAAAAATAAAATCTGGGCTATAACCAAAGAAATGCAAGTCATTTTGTGTGCATTTTATACCTGGAGATCGATAATGTAAAATCGTTCGTTTATTTATGATTCCCTCAACTTATGTGTGACACAGGCTCTTGCGTCGACAACCCGCCATAATGTAAATACAACTATCAAGAGGCATTTCATAATGTTATAGAAAATGTAGTTTTTTAACAGAAAAAGTATGTAGCATCAACTTTCCAAACTCTTTAGGGAAGAAAATTAATTTTTAACAGAAAAAGTATATAACATCAACTTTCCAAACTAATTAATTAGTAACTGCATATATAAGCAAATATATCTTACATTTTCCTCTCAGAAAATCCTATTTTTTTTTATATTCAAATCTTATATATAAGGTAACAATCAACGATTATACTGTACATACTAAACATAACTAATATGAAGTATTTTCCGAGCGTTTTAGCAGTCTCATTATTTCACCGGACGAACACCTTGTATTGTCATTAACGAAAATAAGACATTCTTGCTGAAGAAAATTTTTTATTTCCAAAGTCCTGCAATTTCGATGGCGTTGCAAATATCTAAATAATTATAAACAATATACCTCGTCCTTGAAAGTTTACATAATTTATATGTTTGTTATTGATAAAGGCATCCCTTTTCCTTATACCTAAAAGGACCAGCTTACCTAGAAAATATGAATAGAGGGAGAGAAAGATAAAACTAAAATGCTATTAAAAATTACCAGAAACCTCATACATCCATCTTTTGTTAAGAATACCCAGGTGCATATATAACAATTGCAATCAGAGATTTCTGTCCTTTGCCAAAGGTTAATGGAGTCGCCCATGTCTTTAGATCTATCTGTCGTGGAAAGTTTCGTCCAAATCCATTAATTTATTTTGACTTTATCTTTAAAATGGCATAAAATGCAAATCCGGCACTAGAATCCGGATCATCTCCAAAATATAGGGGGATCGTCCATGATCTAAGATCTTTCTGGTTGAAATTTCGTGAAAATCCACCAATTTGTTTTGACGTTATCTTTAAAATGGCGAAAAAAACAAATCTGGATCTAGAACCGGATCTCTATCATATCCAAAATTTAATGGGGTCGTCCATGACCTAAGATCTATCTGTGGTGAAAATTTTGTCAAAAGCCGTCCAGTAGTTTTGACGTAATCCTGTCAGCAGAATTGTGAAAAATGCAAACCCAGATCTAGAATCTGGATCCGGATCATCTCCAAAATTCATGACCTAAGATCTAATTGTGGTGAAAATTTCGTCAAAATCTGCCAATTTGTTTTGACGTTATCTTTTAAATGGCGAAAAATGCAAATCGGTTCTAGAATCCGGATCTGGATCACCTCCAAAATGTAACGGGGTCGTCCATGACCTAAGATCTATCTCTGGTGAAAATTTCGTCAAAATCTATCAAGTAGCTTTGAAATTAACTTTAAAATGGCGAAAAATGAAAATCCGGATCTAGACTCTGGATCCGGATCATCTCCAAAATTTAATGGGGTCGCTAATGAACTAAGATCTATCTGTAGGGAAAGTTTCGTCAAAATCCGTCGATTAGTTATGACGTAATCTTGTCCACAGACAAATAAATAAATAAACAAACTAGAATCTGGATCTGGATAGCACAAATAGTACAAAAATCTCTCGCCTTTACGGGCTTCTGGACCTGTTGCCATTTGCCTCTCCCTTCCTCATTAACAGCCCATAGCCCTTGAACTCACTTGACAATGCTTCGTTAGAAATCATTAACAATTCTGTTTATTATTCATTCATCGATTATCACCATTGGATATTTTATACATGGTAATCGTGTTACTAAAGCCTTCTACATGGGCACAGTGTTTGGCACTCTCGAGAGTCTTCCTTTTCACGAGGTAGTTTGTCCACTATACACTGTTGACTTATTCCTGTTGATTGTTTATGAGGATTTCCACATTCTCAATTTCTTTGAACCCTTTTGGATTTTGCAATACCCATTGGGCTGAAACAGAAACCCATCACCATCCACTTTCGTATACTTATGAAATCAGTACCAAAATGCCATTTGAAAATAACTTGAACATGACACATTGTGAAAGACATGTAGATCTTTCCTAAAACACGGGTCATTTGAGTGGTGTCATTAATAAGCGTTGTTAAATCTTTTGGAAAGACTTGGATAACAGATTATGTTACTAAAAGAGAAATATAATGTGGAAAATATTCCCCGAAATCTCACTGCATAGTTATCTTCTAATGATCATGAAGATAGTTTTACACTTCTTAGTAATCATCATTGCTCATAGCTTTATGACTCAACAAGTATGAAGTATCTTGATACTCTCCTTTCTCTAGGGAATTTAGCCTGGCCCTTCAGCAATTGCCTCGAATTGTTATATTGGTCTCTCAATCTCTCCCAATCTCGACAGACCTTAGAAGGGCCCTCGACAACCCCCCCCCCCCCCACCACCACCACCACCACCACCACACACGCTCTTTGCCCAGCATGACCCAATTTGGGTTGGGACTTGCTTTGACTAATTTGATGACCACTTTTCCTTTGTCGCTCCCCTTTCCTCAGCGTAAAAAGTGTTTGGAATTATATTTTTGCTTAGCGAAGCGAAATAGATGGAAAATTGTTTCATTATTTTTAAAGATGCTTCTGATATTCATACTTGTTTTACATCAATAAGAAATATTTTCTGAAATTTTAGATTTTAATTTGTTTTTGTTTTTGTTAGAAAAATAATAATTTCAACCCCTGATTATAATGAAGTATGCCTTACCATACGGATATGGTTTTTCTGCGTTACCATGCTGTCACTTTTTAAATCTTAAGAGTTTATTAATTTTCTCACTATCGCTAATAAGCATTGTATGATCCTCTAAAATCAGCATTTCTAATTATAAGTAAATTTCTTCTGCAAATTTGCAGGCATTTATAACGTCTCTCTTTCTTAATTCTCACTTCATCCATAAAGATATTTAACAGCCATAGAGAAGTTATTGATCTTCTCATCATCTATCAGGGAAACTTAAATGTTCTCAACAAATTATCTTCACTCTATATCCTCAGTACCCTCCACCATTCATCTTTTATCAGATATTTCAGAAGCTTTTTCTGTACACATTACATGTACATTGATTGCATTAACAGCTTTAACATACTGGATTAAAATTGGTGTCTTGATTACTTATGTTGAGCAACACTGAGTTTTATAGTCAGTGTTTATTGGGTGACGGCGTTAAAATGATCGACATTGTTATTCATAAGACCTTTTTTATTTTATTTGTTTATGATCAGGGGTAATACTTTAAAATGTTGTTGAAGTAATATTCCTGTATTTAATCACACACACACACACACACACACATATATATATATATATATATATATATATATATATATATATATATATATATATATATATGTATATATATATATATATTTATATATAAAACACATATATATTTATATATATATATATATATATATATATATATATATATATATATATATATATATCCAAATAAGCCATATATATATTTGATACATTAATGTCTGGATTCTCTTAACGACCTCGGGATCAGAGCCCCAGGCGAAATCACACAAAGACAAGAGCTTGGCTCCGGCCGGGAATCGAACCCTGGTCGGCAAGCTTGTATAGACAGTGACTAAGCCACTTGGCCACGAAGTCCGTGGCGAAGGTGGCCAAGTGGATTAGTCACTGTCTATACAAGCTTGCCGACCAGGGTTCGATTCCCGGCCGGAGCCAAGCTCTTGTCTTTGTGTGATTTCGCCTGGGGCTTTGATCCCGAGGTCGTTAAGAGAATCCAGACATTAATGTATCAAATATATATATGGCTTATTTGAATATGAAAAACACGTAAAAATGTGCAAAATTTATCATATATATATATATACATTTATAAATATATATATATATATATATATATATATATATATATATATATATATATATATATATATATATATATATATATACACACACACATATATATATATATATATATATATATATATATATATATACTGTATATATATATGTGTGTGTGTGCGTGTGTGTGTGTGTATGTATGTATAGCTGTAGATGTATGCATAGCGAAAGATTGTGTAGGCCAAGCTTTCAAAAAGTCGGTCTGGGTCAATGTTGTCCTTTCCCCTTTAGAATAAGTGAAGTGTTTGCTCCTGCCTATTTGCTTATGGAATAAGCTCATACAAAATTTAATATTTTATGACTCGCGGAGTATGAACTCGAAAAAGATGAAGAATTGAAATTAACTCGGGAGAAAAGTTATTGTTTGATAATTATTTCAATATCACAAAGATGACATTTGACTGCAGTTAATTAAAAGAGCTATGAACAATATGAAAAATAGCGGATAATTCTTTTTAATAATTACATTACTGAGTAAAGAGTCATTGTAAGGTCGCCATTACCAATGTGTATTTGACCGAACAAATTGTTCTATGTAAGGAATTAATTTTACTTTCATTACCATTATGATTGATATGTATTTTTTTTTTTTTATTATTCTTGCCTCCCAGAAATCTTGAAATAAAAGGTAAGGGTGATACCAGTCGAGCCATAAGAGAATAAAGAACCTATGTAAATCTGCCCATGGGAGTTATATATATTATTCAGTATACTGTATAAAATATCAGCGGCTTTTCCCTTTACCTCCCGACCCTTCGAATTATCCCTACTGACTGACTATGATAAAGGAAATCAAAACACAATCGTGTGTGCTATAGAAGCTAATTCTTTCTTCCTCACATTCGGTCTACAAAAGAGAGGCAAGGTAGCTACCATCCTATTCCTATGTACTCTTTATTTTCATGTGTGTTGATTTTCCTTATCATATTCATTCAGGCGGATCAGTTGAAATGCTAATAATTATTTGTGAGCCGGTGAGTCAGAAAGTTTTTTTTTTTTTTATTACAATGCTGACCAAACTTCGATGATATTTTGCAATTACTTCATTGTTACAATATTAATTCTTGTTGCATTATCGAATATCCTTGTCCTTCTCTCCCATCAAAATTTGCGTTCGTCTTTCCTTTAGTTTATCATTATTATGATTATAATTACATTCAATTTTTATATATATTGGTCATTCACAGCAATTTCTGAGTAGTGACTCAAATTTGAGAACACAAAAGATTTGGAACGAAAGGTACACAAGTTTATTTGTGTCACTGCTGTAATTCATATAGCTTACATACTCCTCCTCCCCGTAAAATAGAAAAGACAGAATTCAAGTGGTTTGATGTGGATCATCAAAAGTCATTGATATTTTTTTTTCCTTTTTAAGTAAAGAATTATAGTATTGTGTACCTCATATTTTGACTTTCAAAAGCTAATAATTTTGAAGTCATACTTGGAAAATCTGAAACCTATCAAGATTCATGTGAGGGGAAAGCTTCAACACACTAATATGTCTCGATGATCCCCCCTCAATTTAGAAATTAATTAATGGTTTAGTTTTCCGACGCAGTTAAAAATCCATGGCACCTGGGTCATAAGGTGTCCTAAGTTGTGCTGTTATTGTGAAAATCTGTCGGACTTGTTCTCCTAAGTCCGGTTTAAAATCCTTCACACCAAGCTGATCAGGTGACACACAAGCAGGAACATATTTAGACCAAAGCTCAGTTGCATTACAAACTAGATTGATTAGTATTAGAAAATAAGATGGCAAAAATTTAAGGTCTTCAATAGCTTTAATGTGCTATTAGCTATAATTGGAATCAGAAAAAAAAAATTCTTGTTGAAAGTTTTTTGTTTAGGCTGTGAAGAATTAGAAATAAACAGCCACAAGAGAACGAAAGTTGGGGAAAGTTAGAAATTTAATATCTGTCCAATTTTAAGTTCTGTAAAAGAATAAGGGAAATAAAGTGAGATGTGTTGCCACTTTCTAGGTGTCTGGTAAGAGTGTGCTATCTTTTCTCTACTATTGTTTTTCAGTAACTAGTTGACATCAATCGGCTCAACTTTCCCATATTTCTTCTTTTCTAAGGGATAAAAATCCCCAAATCTAACGTCAAGCCGTAAGGACATTGGGAACTTAAGCTCCTGCGTAAACAAACCAGTGTCCTAGGCAAACATGCAGGATCATGTTACATAACGTGGTGGAATTCTGTAGCTGTTTCTTTTGTTTGAGCAACAAAATCCATAAAATCGAACTAAACTTTGGCAGTGTAATGGAGGACTATGATTGATTCAGAGAATTTGTTCCTCTTATCACAAATTTTGGTTCCCATTTGTTTAATTTGCAGAAAAAAAAGATATCAGTAAAACCATCTTTCTTGTGTTATAGCTTTAGATTTTAGTAAGTTTAAATAGATTTTTGTAAGGATATATTGAAACTATGGTTACGTGTTCTGAGTTTTTTAGTATCATGGAAAATTTACAATGTCAAAAACATACCATTGGCTTGAGAGAGCATTTCTTTATCCGTTAGTTTGAAACTTACATAATCGGAAGTAGAGTGAGATAAATTAAAATTTGTCATAATTTATACATTTTTGAAATTCCTAATACCCCAAAATAGAAAACTAAACCAACTACATAGTAAATAGTACACCATTTTGCCCTTATGAAAGTTTTCCACTTCCAGTTTTTTTTTTGTCCAGCAACATTCCCATAAATTGGTGTTGTACTGTGATGAGAGGGTGACTCTTCTGAAGCCTTCAATCGATGCCCTCCAAGTCAGTGATAGCATTTCATTCCAGTCTTTTAACTTTTATGTACTATTCTCTTTCTTCCCTATGTACTATTTTGGTTGTTAGTTCAGATCTAAGGGAAAATACATCAAATTAGGTGGACACACAGTAACCTTCTGGAGACATACTTTTACTCTCACACCCATTTTACTATCATTGGACTTTTACAATTGCGTGGACCAATGTCTGTTACATTCCCTTTACAATGAAGCTTTTGAATTCCCCTAATGCTTCCGTTTTCCCTAAACATAACAATGTATCATTGAAAGGGCTGATTTATTAATTGGTTTCTAGACATGCCCTTCCCTCTTTATTTATAAATCGGCATTTCGCCTTCCGTATGCTTGAAAGGGGGCACTTGTTTGCCCATAGGAAAGCACGATTCAGTTTCACAATAAATTATCATAGAATATTATTATATTGATAGAAAATCTATTGAATTTCGAAATATGTGATAGTCAATTCTCGGTAAACAAACTTTGAGCCTTCAGAGGATATAAATTTATAACAAAGGTTATTTATTTCAGAATACAAACACAATGGTCTTAGGCATATATACTAACACTGTACAGTATAAACATTATTAGAAATAACGTTATCCGTGTACCTGAAATAAACTGGTACTTTCTTAATAAAACATCTTGATTTATCATTATTGCACAATATTGTGGCAGTTTGCAAGACAGGTAACGGAACTGTGTATAATGTGCTTTCTAAACTCAGGTCAAAATGGCGGGAATAAGAGTGTCTTGCCTGCGGCAGGAACAAAGGGGATATTTTATTTATTCTTGGTTGCGATTCCGTACTTGGAGTCGTAAAATTTAAGGGTTATGCGATTCAGTTGTTCGGTATGATCTCATTATGGAATGTTTTATTCCATGTTGAAGGTGTGTGTGCCTGGTAAGACGGCTCTTGAACTTGGGTTATACCTACCCCCCCCCCTCTCAGTTCGATTCAAAATATCTCTACATTTTCCATTTTATATCTACTTTCTTTCATCTTGCTGTCGATTCACATTTGAATATCGATAAGGGATACCATTGCGGGAATAGGAATGCATTTTAAATCCAGTGCTCTTTGGTGGTCCTGTCTACCTCCCAATATTTTCACTCGAAAGATATCTTATTGTTACTGGTATTGATATCACACATGCTGGCTATCTCTTAATAAAAGATGAATTTTCATCATTATAGTTATTATTATCAACACTACTTTTAACTTTACTGTCATTATTAAAATAAGAAACCTCTTCATCACTAGAACCTCTTAAAATAACGTTTGTCTTTATGACCGTTATAATAATCACCATCGACCATCTCCAAGTGTCGGTTTAGAACTGGGAGGAAGGAGACCAATACGACTGATATAAAGATCATTCATTTTATTTTACGGCCAGGATCATCTGTTGTTACCTTTTATGTTGCGTTGACTTTACTGGTTCCATCCAATATTGCCGGTCGTGCATTGCTTATGAAGGAAGGCGCTTCCCAAAGATTTGTTACCTCATTTTGTTTTATTTATATAAATTAATAGTTAATTTGCTCTCGGTTGTTGAACTGAATATTGAATTAAAATGCATGGCAATAATGTACCCAACATTTAACCAAATAAGTGAATTAGTTAATATGCAATTACGATGCCTTATTTTTTTATTTTTTTTTCTCACAAAAATGGACGTACAACAATCTTTTATATGGATGAAAGGGAGGTATGGAAATGGTTTTGTCTCATTCCTTTGTCCCATATATAGGCAGTGTGCAGATTGAGCAATAATTCAGATATGTGGTATCTTGCTGAATTGTTTTCGTTTTCAAGTTATATATAGTACAGGTTGTCAGAATAAAATTTATGAACAATGTGAACTAAAAGCGATGTGCAAGGCTGACAGTGTGATGAAAGCAAGGCAAAATTTTCTACAAAATTACAATTGACAATGCATGGCGTCACTATAGGGTTTATGGTGTGAAATGCCTGAAAATCGAACTGCCAAAGGCTTTTTTTTGACGCAAGTCGTGGTCTAATAATATATCTGAAAGGATTAATAATCATCATTTGAATAGGTGCTATCTCAAACATGAATTTGTCACGACATATTTGATAGTCTTAGATACTCTCCTATTTTCAATTTATCACACTTGAAACTCATGTCGTGGTTGACAAAATAGTTTTCGAAACCCGGTTTCTCATACTTTGGAATGAATAAAATCAACAGTCTGAACTGCTAAACGTGACGAACAGATAAACTTTATTTTATTTTATTTATTTATGGTAGTTGACAACAAAATGAGAGAGAGAGAGAGAGAGAGAGAGAGAGAGAGAGAGAGAGAGAGAGAGAGAGAGAGAGAGAGAGAGAGACACGACGACGGCGAGGATGATATCTACTTTGAAGTGTAACATAAAAAGGTAGAAAACGCTGATCTGCCTTTTATAAATAACTCATACCCGTTTCACGCATGGTTACTTGATGGAAATGGAATATCAGCTATATCGGAATGACTTTTTGGTTTCTGTTACCGTGATGTATTTGTCGGTTGAATGCCCCTGTCTTAGAGACCTTGTAAGTAGACTTATTTTTTAGAATCGAGACCAGGATGATAGGTATAATTTTTGCTAAAATTCTTGGAAATGTGGACCATGATAACAATGGTATTTTTACACATATTCGAAGCTGACCTTTCACCAAAGGTTAAGTATTCATATCGCTTCAAAGCAAAAGACTTGATATATTTTATGCTGAAAATATATATCAGATATTATAGTCTCTTAAATCTTCATTGGTGTGAAGGATTAGTGCTCTTTTTGCGACATATGAATTATAATAATGTATTCAATTATTTGCTAATTTATCCTTGTGTGTTCGCAAATTCTTTACTTTTTCTTTCTATGCCATTCTTCAAGGAATTAATATTGTTTACATAAAGGGAAATTCATGCTATCTATAACGTGAAAAGCATCGTTTCTGATCCTCACCGGTATTTTTACTAATACTTTTGAGGGAACCTATTCATTTGAGATAGATGAAGGGTAAATATAGTTATTGGTATTTTAAGGTCTTAGTTTATGTAGATCTGCTTCTCTTCGCCATTCCAATATTTATTTTAAATTCTAGAAATTGTGTTTTTATCTGTATTTGAAAATCAGTCCCTCATATATTAAAGTTTTCTTTCTTCTACACACACACACACACATATATATATATATATATATATATATATATATATATATATATATATATATATATACTGTATATATACACACACACACATATATATATAAATATATATATATATATATATATATATATATATGCATATATATATATGTATGTATATATATATATATATATATATATATATATATATGTGTATATATATATATACACGCTACTGTTTTTAAACTCATAATGGTTATAGTTTTTAAACTCATAAAGGATTCTGTATTTGACAATAATCTTAACATATTTCTCTTTGAAGTTTGGTTCGATTATAGCTTATCTAAACGTTACCTTGGAAACTGAAATTGTATCATCAGTTGTATGGAATATAGGTTGCACATCTGTGGCTCGTTTTCAGTGCTCTTTTTGTCTTCTCTTTTGCTGGAGTTGTGGGGAATGTTTTGCACGACTGCGAGTACAGTATAGCGCCGTTTTATTTCACAATATTTTCTAAGCTCCCTTTTTAATTCCTTTTGCTACTTCTTTATGTAAATCTTATTTTATTTATCCTTTTATGTTACTTTTTTGTACTGTATTTCAAAATTTCGCTTTTCATAATTCATAATTACATAGTTTTGTAAAGCAATGGGTCAACATTTTCCACGTACAAGATACTCTTCCAGTCTTTCTTTTAATGATCTTACTCATGATTGGAAGCATTCTCTTCTTTTTGATGAAATTCTTTTAAACTTTTAAAAGGCCGCTCATAAATGTCAGAGGCAAGGGACAGTGACATAGCCCTATCAAGCAGGACAATGCCATAGAGACTGTCATACATACATATGATCACCGCCTAAGCCCCCTTCTCCACCCAAGCTAGGACCAAGGAGGGCCGGGCAATGGCTACCGATAACTCGATAGATAGACCTATAGGCTCCCACAACCCCCCCCCCTATCCTTAGCTCACAAGGACGGTGAGGCGGCAGCGACCAAAGAAATTAACGAGTTTCAGCGGGGCTCGAATCCGTCTGGCGTTCACCAACCAGCTAGGGACATTACCACATCGGCCACCACAACCCTTGGGTTGGAGAGTGTTGTTCGTGAAACTCTACATGGCAAAAATGTTATACAGTCTTCTCGTTGTTGTGATTAGTAGAGGTTCGATTCTCCTTTTTTTTTTTTTTTTTTTTTTTTTTTTTTTTTTTTTTGTGACAAGAAGTTTTCGAAAAAAAATTATGGTTTTAGCCGGAGGTTGAAAGACTTCGAATAAATTAATCAAATTAGCGTGTTAGTGATAGTTTTCCGATTGGATCGATAATGATTACATGATTATGTCTAATCTCACACGAAATCATAGTTTGATGTTGGTTGATATTTTCTGGCTCTATATCATTCATTGAGTATTTTTATTTTGTATATAACTTAGTCAATTCGTGCTGTTTCATGCTTAACATGAAATTAATTTTGCATGAGAATTTTTTCTTTTACTTTGGAATTAGGAAAATCTTTTGTGTTAAAGTAGCCATTTCCAACCGAGAAATTCCTGTCGTTTACGAATAATCAACACAACTCTTCGATGGAAGAAAATGTAGCAGTCATCTTTTTTGTATTATTTATTTTTGTCCCCACCTTCTGCAACCAATCCACTTTTCAGTGAATACTGGAAAGAGAGAGATAGCGAATTGTTTGTCAGGTCTTATTCAATCAAGAAAGTGTACAGGCTTATTCTGTGGATTGCTGCAGTAGTCTTGAGGGATCACACCGCTAAATTGAGGATTGTCGGTCTTTCCCTCCTGTGCAACTTTTCTCTCTCTCTCTCTCTCTCTCTCTCTCTCTCTCTCTCTCTCTCTCTCTCTCTCTCTCTCTCTCTCTTTTTTTTTTGCACGGTTTATATCATTGCCTATAGTGTTCCTTTTTGCTATGGATTAACTTGGGTCTTCTAAGTTCCCATTGCGATAAAAGCAAGGAAAAGGAGATTTAAGTTTTGGAAAAACGAAAATGTCTATTAATGGTTTGATGACTGTATTTAAAGATGGTACAGCTCGGATTGGGGATAATCGAGAGAAAATTTAGAAATTAGTGCGGAATGAAACTTTTTGCAAGAAAAGAAAATTGAAAGCAAATCTAAGAAAAAGTTTTGCGGGTAATTGGAAGTCAGTATGAAGAAGCAATAGATACTACAGTAATATGGATGATTCAATAAAGGAAACTCATGATATGTATAGGACTAATAAAAGAAAATTATGTGTATAGGCCTATGGTATGCTCTACCTTGTAATTTTTATTGCTTCCTCGGAAACTTTCAGCAATTAATCTCAGCCACCCGTTGATATACTACCGCCAGAGAGTTGTAGGGTTCTTTGATTGGCCAGAGAGTAGCCTACTACTTGGATTCTTCTCTCTGGTTACGGTTCATTTTCCCTTTTGCCTGCAAATACACCGAATAGTCTGGTCTATTATTTACATATTCTTCTCTGTCGCCATGCACCTGACAACACTGAGATTACCAAACAATTCTTCGCTCAAGGGGTTAACTAGTTCACTCTTAATTGTTTAGTTGCTAATTTCCATTTGGTAAGGGTAGAAAAGACACTTTAGTTATGGTAAGAATCGCGTATAGGAGAAGGACACTCCAAAATCAAACCATTGTTCTCCAGTCTTGGGTAGTGTCGTAGCCTCTGTACTATGGTATTCCACTCTCTTTGAGTTAGAGTTCTCTTGCTTGAGGGTACACTCGGGCACACTATTCCATCTCATTTCCCTTCCTCTCAGTTTGTTGAAATTTTTATAGTTTAAATATGAAATATTTTTTTTGGTGTAGTTAGTGTTCTTAAAGTATATTATTCTAATTGTTAATTACTTCTCTTATTTTTTGCTTCCTTTCCTCACTGGGCTATTTTCCCTGTGGGAGCCCCTGATCTTATAGCATCCTGCTTTTCCAACTAGGGTTGTAGCTTGGCAATTGATAATAATTATAATGATGATGATGATAATAATAATAATAATAATATAGTATCCCATGTATCATTTGATATCCATGGTTTTCTCCTTATAACTGCTTGCCCTAAAACTACATATATTATCTTTCCTAATTAACAAACCGTCTCAAAATATTTTAATCACTCCTTCACCCATGCTAGGGGCTTTACAATTTCCACATAAACAAAATACCCACCCTGTCACTTTTTGTTACAACACATTTACTATATTAACAGTTTGTTATAGCAACTTGAAAAATTTTAACTTTTAACTATTATCACAACCAACATCCACCCTTTTTTATGGAAAGGAGAGCGTGTCAACAATCCCATTCAAATATCATCTTGTTTTTCAAAGACAATTCTAGTGTCTTCCCAATCTGCTTACGACATGGTATTTTTCTTATTTTACGTATTTTGTGGCATCCGGTATCCATCATCTTATGTTCGTTTGTTATGTTCATTCGAAAACACCATGAATCAATTTTTTCATTTTTTTCCTGTTTACATAAAGACATTCAATGGTCCATCCTCGTTGTTACTAATACTGGGGCTTCTAGAAAACGTTTTAGCATTGCCTAGAAATTTTCCTGAGAAAACTATTTAGTTTCAGTCGTTGATTTACTCTTAAAAAATGAACTATCCAAAGAAAAATGAGGAACTTTTAAATATTGAATACCCATAACGCTAGATCCATCAACCCTTTATTAAATGTGTAAATTTAACCTTCAAGAACACAGGCGTGTCATCGTCTAGTTCCAACAGAAAAATATACAATTTTTCTATGGATTTTCTCTTAAAAAAAAAAGAAGAAAAAAAAAAACTTTCGAAATGAATGTGGACAGAGCCATGCAAATGACAGATTTTGAACCATATAATACAGTGAGTGCTTGCTAAAAAATGCCAACGGAAATAAAAGCAAAAGAAAAAGGAATATGATAAATAGAAGGATTTTACATGTCGAAAATTATTTATACACAGTTATACAGTGATTATTCGTACTGTCCATTCTTTGAATATATTAAGCAGAACGTTCATTTGTATTTGATTAATTGACGGGGCAAAATAACAACAGTAAAAGTATATTCAGGATATTGAATAGGTGTGCAATTAATAATAGTAAATCGGACTTTGGTATTTAATATACCATTGACTTCATGTTTGTTTTTCCGTTCTTTATATTTATAACTTGGTTTTAGTTATGAAACTTTGCATTAGAAAATTCATACAAAATTAGCAAGCAAAAATCCTTATCTGCTAAAAAGAATGTTTAAAATGCTACATTTTAATATTATTTGGCCTGATAACTTGCGGGAATTATAGCATAAACTAGTATTTTTTAGTATCAGAATTTTGGTGGTGGTGGTGGTGGTTTTATATATATGTATATATATATATATATATATATATATAGAGAGAGAGAGAGAGAGAGAGAGAGAGAGAGAGAGAGAGAGAGAGAGAGAGAGAGAGAGAGAGAGAGAGAGAATCTTGATAAACAAGATAAAAGTAATGCCAATCCTTAATCCAGTAAAGAAATTAACGCCACAAGAAGGCTCAGCTCTCATTTTAACATGTTTTAATTTTCTCATCATTTTTTATTCTTGATTACCTTAACTTTTTGCTTTCCACGTTTCCTACTGTCACCCAACTTCCTCCAATCCTCATCCATCCCGCACCATTCACGAGATGTAACAAGATGATTAGAAGTTTGTCAAGAGTTTGGAGGACCATTCACTAGGACCTTACTTCGGGAATTATAGGAGAATTTCTGTCTGACCAAATTTAACTACCGCCAGATATTACGGGTGACTTAACCAGTCTTGCTTTTCTGATTCTAGTTAATTGTTTGGAAACTTAAATGAAACTACTGAGATTCTGCAGCCTTTGTGAACCAATTGGTAATAATTTTTTTGAAACTTTCAAAAATTGTCTTTTGAAATTGAAGCCATTAAATCCCATAGAGGAATTTTTGAATATATTTTGAAAATTATCTTGTCTACAGCAGAGGTTCTTGGCCATATTTTGCCCGCTCCAAAAGTCTTTAAATCTAGCATGGAAATTAAAGCCATGAACTGATGTCTTATTATTTTGTACAATATATGAAACATGTATTATTAATTATCAAAATTACTATTGAGACAAATTTTAAAGTAATAGATTATAATCATAAGAAGTAAATGACATCAGTAGTATTATTAGGGGAAACGTATTTAGAAATGTGTATCATTAAAAGTTACTTTCGAATTCCTGTAACTATTGTGTACACACATCGCCACTTCTGTCAAACCATTTACCTGGAAATCAGTCTTAACTTGTAGCTCACCAACTGAGCTTTATATTGGCAAATTCTTGAAGCCACATGAGAACTTTGTATTTCCATCTTCAGGGAACGTAAATAGTTTGTACAGTTACTTTTATAATTTCATATCATCGAGAACATCTATTGAATTCCAGGTTCCAAAAAAAAAATCCTAATCACCACAAAGAACCCAAACTCCACGAAAACACAGAAATTCATATTTTTATTATTACCAGCTAAGCTACAACGCTAGTTGGAAAACCAAGATGCTATAAGCCAAAGGGCTCCAACTGGGAAAAATGGCCCAGTGAGGAAAGGAAATAAAGAAATAGATAAACGATATAAGAAGTAATGAACGATTAAAATAAAACATTTTAAAAACATTAACAACATTAAAAGATATATTTTATATATATATACCAAGGCACTTCCCCCATTTTTTCTGGGGGGGGGGAGGGTAGCTGACATAAAAAAAGGGGGGGACCTCTCCTCTCTACGTTCCTCCCAGCTTGACAAGGGACTCAACCGAGTTCGGCTGGTACTGCTACGGTGCCACAGCCCACCCTCCCCCGTTATCCACCACAGATGAAGCTTCATAACGCTGAATTCCCTACTGCTGCTACCTTCGCGGTCGTCTAAGGCTCCGGAGGAAGCAGCAGGGACTACCGGAACTGCGTCACAATCGCTCGCCATTCATTCCTATTTCTAGCACGCACTCTTGCCTTTCTCACATCTATAAACTATAAAAAGACTTGTGTTAGCCAGTTCAATATAACATTTGCTGCAAGTTTGAACTTTTGAAGTTCTACTGGTATTGCTTATCGTTGATTCCATAACAGGAAGTCGGACCTATAGATAATCCAACAGAGTTGTATACCATTCTATAGCCCGGAAAGAACTATGAAGGAGAGCGCCAATTACATTCTCCATCAGTTCACAAGTATGAGCTCCATCAAGAAATTTATTGTAGGCCGATCGATATGCATCACTGCAACTTTGTTATTTACTAACTGCTTAGAAGCGTCAAACTTTGGATAACAGTTCAGTTACTGTTGCAGTCTTTTCCATCTCTTGCCTTGTGTTGCAATTAGATTGAAGGCTCAGATTTCCCTGAGTCATATCCCTTGAGCTTTTAGAGGTAGAACTATTGCTTACAATAAACTTCTATCTCCTTTGTTTGCTTGTTTTATTTTTACTTTTCTTAGAAAGTTTGGTTACTTATTTCATTTGCCTCTAGTTTGAAATTTGAATTTCCAATCAATTTTTTATTTTTATTTTTTCTTCCGAGTATTCACGGAAGCAAACAATAACCTATCCCTCCGTTGAACGTTCCACAAGACCTTTTCCGAAAACTCATGGAATCTGCCAATATTTAATTTTAAAAGTTACATGCCCGTCAATTTTCTTATTTTGTTTTTATCCTTTTCAAGACTGGGAATTTTAAAATAAATCTGCTGATTTTTCTTTTAAATTCCCATTCTTGAAAAGGATAAATAAAAATGTCATTTATTAAGAAAACGAAGGGAAGTGCACCGCTCTTGTCAAAATATTCAAAAGATTAGAAGATATGAATATAAAACACATCTGTCGTACAAAGGAATTATTTTTGGTTTTATGTCGATAGATTTTATTCTATTTTATTCTTCAGTTTAACATCCCTCGCAATCCAGTATTCACGATAAATGTTGCATGATGTTTAATAATGCGTGAACGACATTTTCCTTGTGGTGGGGTGACCTCTCTAAGGAGAGAGAGAGAGAGAGAGAGAGAGAGAGAGAGAGAGAGAGAGAGAGAGAGAGAGAGAGAGAGAGAGAAAAGAAAAGAAAATATACTGAGACGCAGTTCGACACCATATCTGTTCAATTGTATAATTTATTGAAGCAGAAAATATCATGTGAACATACGTTGTTTTCCATTTCTAAATTCATTTGATCAAAGGTCAAGGATTTTTTATATGTATCTTTTCTATGCAATAAGTTTTTGTATAAATTCTGTTCGAAATAGCTTAATAAGTAGAACAGATTAATATATATCTTAAGAGGATTTTGCAACTTGTAACCCAATAATATAATCTTTATTCGTGATTTTTAAATTACTTTTATTTCACTGTAAGAAAGTAAATCGTGAAAATAGAAAGTTAGACAAGCATTTTGCTTTATATTATTCCTTTTTTTCTGTTAGTTTCTATTTATTGATTTTCATTATTGTACGACAAAACGCATTTTATGAAGAATAATTTCTTTGACTATATTCGCTCTGTCCTGTATTGCATATATTTTATCCTCATCCTCCTTTCCATATATATTCCCTTATAAAGGGCCAATACATCATCACAGGAAAACTGGAAATTTTAACTATTTTACCTACACCCAATATCTCTCTCTCTCTCTCTCTCTCTCTCTCTCCTCTCTCTCTCTCTCTCTCTCTCTCTCTCTCTCAAGCGCTATCATTCATTAGATTCATCAGCCTTTGCTAGAAAGGCATCGTTCAAACATTATTAAACTTTGTACACCATATATCTTGAATATTGGATTCCGTATTTCCATTTAGAGAATATTAGTTTTGTTTCTAAAATACGACATTTTCAGCATTCTTTCATATTCGTAATGATTTGAATTCCATTATCATCTCGACATTTTCTCTTGTTGATAAAAATGTTAAGCACCAGCGAACGTTCTATATTTTCCACCAGAAGATTTATTCATTTAGTGGTAGTTGGGAGAGATATACCATCTGAGATATAATTATTTTACTCGGTCCATCCAATGTAATGTGAGTATATATATACATATATATATATATATATATATATGTATATATGTATGTGTATATATATACTGTATATATATATATATATATATATATATATATATATATATATATATATATATATATATATATATATATATATATTTACTGTATATGCAGTATATGTATGTATGAATAATTTCAACAAGTAGTAGTCGCATAAAAACACAGTTATCACTCCCACTTGAACTGCAAAATTTTGGATAAGGTCTCGTGCAGAAAACCGCTACTCTAAGGCTCTTCATACACTCACAGACAAGCTCACCAGGATGGCATTGAGGCCCTTTGTGTTGTTCACTCTTATTTTACACACACAAACACACCTAGGATTCCTGGATGTTAAGGTAACTACTTTCTAGGCCAACTTCTCCTCTAATTCCCAACACTTCTGAATTTTGTACATTTTACACTCTGTCGTCATCAATTCGTTACATGAGCCAAACCATCTCAAAACAAACTGAACCATCCTTTCATTTATGATACATGTCTCTTCATTATTCGTCTTTTCAGTCCTTATTTCACGGATGCTGCGTAAACAATTCATCTTTACAGCTCATACCCTTCTCCTTTCACTCACATTCTCCAGCCACCCGATGAGATACTGCCGCTAGAGAGTTTATGGGGTCTTTTGACTGGTCAGACAGTAGTACATTGGATCCTTCACTCTGGTTACGGTTCATTTTCCCTTTGCCTAAAACCTACACCGAATAGTCTGGCCTATTCCTTACACATCTTCTGTCCTCATATACTTGACAACGCAGATTACCAAACAATTCTTACTGCACTGTAATTGTTCAGTGGCCACTTTTCTCTTTTTAAGGGTAGAAGATACTCTTCAGCTATGGTAAGCAGCTCTTCTATGAGAAGGACACTCCAAAATCAAACTTTTGTTCTGTTTTCTGGGATCGTGCCATAGCCTCTGTACCATGGTCTTCCACTGTCTTGGGTTTGAGTTCTCTTGCTTGAGGGTACACTTGGGCACACTATTCTATCTTATTTTTCTTCCTCTTATTTTGTTAAAGTTTTTATAGTTTATATAGGAGATATTTATTTTAATATCGTTGCTCTTCTTAAAGTATTTTATTTTTCTTTGTTTCCTTATCTCACTGAGCTATTCTCCCTGTTGGAACCCCTGGGCTTATAGCATCCTGCTTTTCCAATTAGGGTTGTAGCTTAGCAAGTAATAATAATAATAATAATAATAATAATAATAATATCTAACTCCTTACTCATTTTATCCTGATTTGGGAGCAAAATGTATATAATTTTCTTTGAATATATGAACAATACTAAAACCACGGACACTATTTACGTGATAACTTCTCTACACAAGTAAAGTTCGGTGTCATTTTGAAGGGATTATAATATATCCTTATCAATTTATGGAAATGGACATGACTCATTAACAGAGCACTGGGTTGACATTTCTAGGTCAGAGATTTGATTTACGTTCGCCAGTCCCTTGTCGACCTATATGAAATTGCAGAAAGGAAAATGCCACTTTACTAACCAATCTTGCGACTTAGTATTCATGTCTTTCTACAAAATATATCTTCAATTTCATTGATAATATTGAGGAATTCATGGTTCCAGTCTTCAACCCATCTTTAGCTATGGTAAGCAACTCTTCTAGGAGAAGGACACTCCAAAATCAAACCATTGTTCTCTAGTCTTGGGTAGTGCCATAGCCTCTGTATCATGGTCTTCCTCTCTCTTTGGTTAGAGTTCTCTTGCTTGAGGGTACACTTGGGCACACTATTATATTTTATTTCTCCTTCTCTTGTTTTGTTAAAGTTTTTATAGTTTATATAGGAGATATGTAATTTAATGTTACTCTTCTTGAAATATTCTATTTTTCCTTAAGTTTCCTTTCCTCACTGGGTTATTTTCTCTGTTGGGGCCCCTGGGCATAATTATAGCATCCTGCTTTTCCAAATACGGTTGTAGCCTAGCAAGTAATAATGATGATAATAATAAGTCTTCAATTATCGGAACAAAGTAGATATAACACGCAAACTCCATTAGTCAAGTTTGATATTTAATGCATACCTGTTTTTTTTCTTTCTCTATATTTTTGTGTATAGTGTTTTTTTGAGCAGTTGCTTTTACATGGCTGGTATTTCTCTCTCATTTATTTTATTTTATTTTATTATTAAAAGACTTATTTTTTTTTCTAAATGTTAACTTATCTCAGTATCATACTTATATTCATGTTGTACAGTTAATAAGAGCTAGGAAAAGTGATGATAGTTACTTTCATGTTTCAACGTTATTTCATGATAAACGTAGTGATTCGCCAGGTTTTCATGAATGTATACAGTTTTAGTGTCCTATTTACTCCCTATTAGTTTAGTTTTTCATGCAATATTTTTATGTGAAATGATTTTGAACTTATCGTGCAATTTACCCTGATGATAAAACCAACTCTTCGTATTTTATGTATTAATGAGAACCAGCCTTTTAGTTTTATTTATATATTTTTACCTGTCATGCATACTTTTTATACTAACTAAATGTACACGTGTAAGGATTTGCGGCATAGGAGGATGTTTTCGGAGCTTTGATTGCATCCGTAATTGGAAGGCTTATCAACGGCGTCTCTTTGAAGAGTTTTTGGGTAATAGATAAAACAGAAATAGATGGTTGTAGGAGGGAATTACATATATATGCACATGGACTCGGAGAAATTTCTATTATAATAAAAATAAAGTATTGAAAGCATAATAAAATCAATATCTAAATGTGCCTTGAATTAGTGAATTTATGCATAGCTAACTCATAAAGAGTTTTTGGAGGCCATTAATATCTTCAATTGCTTATATCTCATATCAAGGCTTGAAGGGAAATGGTTTAAAGTACTGTGAACTACTGAACATGCAGGAAATTGCGAGACGTCCCTAAATGAGGCTTTGACAGTACAATAGTAGTGAGCAGATAGCCGTAACAATATTTCATTTATGGAACAAGCATCAAAATTGACACACACCTAAAAATTCAAGATAGCGGCCATTTTCAAGATAGACAATTGAATATATGGACATATGGTATTTCTATATGTTGTGGTTGTTGTTGTTGTTGTTGTTGTTAATAGCTAAGCTACAACCCTAGTTGGAAAAGTAGGATGCTATAAGCCCAAGTGCTTCAACAAGGAAAAATAGCTAATGGAGGAAAGGGAATTTTGAACTAAATAAACTACAAGAGAAGTAATGAACAGTTAAGATGAACTATTTTAAGAACAATAACGACATTAAAACAGATCTTTCATACAAAAACTATAAAACAGCGATTTATGTCCGCTTGTTCAACATAAAAACATTCGCTGCAATTTTGAACTTTTAAAGTTCCCTGATTGAGCTACCTTTTTAGGAAGATCGTTCCACAACTTGGTCACAGTTGGATTAAAACTTCAAGAATAATGTGTAGCATTGGGCCTTATTATGGAAAAGGCATAACTAGTTGAATTAACTGCATACCTATTATTACGAACAGAATGGTACTGTCCGGGAAGATCTGAATGCAAAGGATGTTCAGAATTATAGAAAAATTTTATGCAACATGCATAATACTCTAATTGAATGACGGTGACAGGGATTGATATCTAGATCAGGAATAAGAAATTGGATAGACCATAAGTTCCTGTCCAACAAATGAAGGTGAGATTCTGCAACTGAATACCGACTTGTCCTATCTGAATAATCTTTGTATCACATCATACATTTTTCACATTATAGAGTCCGAATTGGGAACTATTCACAGGCTTTCTACATACATACATATACCAAGGCACTTCCCCCAATTTTGGGGGGGTAGCCAACATCAGACAAATGAAACAGAAAGGGGACCTCTCCTAGTACCCCCAATATCAGTCCCGGAACATAGGCACCTGAAGTCTGATATATTATTGGATGTTCATGTAGGCAGTAGGTTTTTACTTTTTGGCCACCTTATCTTGCAGCTTGGATGAGTATAGTACAACACGTTTAAAACTCGCATCTGCAGCTGCGCAGTGTCGTGCAGGTCAGGCTAAGTATCAGCATTTGCATCGGCCGCAGCATTCATACTTGAAATCACATCATTCCGACTTAAAATTACATTTGCTCAGCTGCTGGCAACTCTCTGCAATAGGTGGGATCTCCGTCCAAAATATCTGCCACAGAAATCATTTCTTGGTCCAGCTCCAGTTGGCAGGAGTCTGCTTTTCTGGTTGATGTACTGTTGACTGATTCCAGATGCAGCCCACCTTATAGGCAGTGTGGAGGATATTATACTACATTAGAAAATATGTCCCCGATTTACATCAGTTAATTAGTACGACAAACACATTCAAAGAACGTCTGGTAATTTTCATTTTTTAAATCTTCAGAAGGAATAAGTTCGAATGTACAAATTTATATATAATAAATTGACTTGTGTCAGTGAAAAATGGCCAGGCCGTCGGCGAGTCATGTATTCCCCGGAATTTGATTTTCGAACACAATAAAGCAATCACATGGCTTTTGGAAAAACCCTGAGTGCAGAAAGCGAAACACATGTATTGTTTTGAGAAACAAGAGGAATTTGATTCCCCAAACGGATTCAATTTTCTATTTTCAAGTCGGATGCAAATAGCGAAACCGAACACTTGTCTTATTGATATGTGTCATTATTTCTAGTCCACCTTCGTTCCAGTTTTGACACCAGTTTCAGAGCGGGAATCCAATTCTTTTTCTTTGCTAAATGTAAACATCCTATTGTATTCTACCAATATTTGCATACAGTGAATTATATGTTTATTGTGCATACAATGAATTATATGTTTATTGGATTTTTAACAACAATTAAAATTGTCCTCATTTGAAAATTTGATTTTCTTTCTGTAAGAAAATAATGGCCAGAAACTTATAGTATTTGAGAAATTGCGCTTATTTTCGTATTGATGAATTGTTTGTCAATATATAAGGTGTTGTAAGGGGACACATTTAACAGACTTTGGCCTAAATTTCCTTTGTAAGGAAATTATATATATGTATTTTGACAATCTAGTCATAATACACAAACAGAGCTTGTATTGTTTTGTGAATGAATTTAATTAAGCAATTTTCAATTTTGAAGGGATAAAAGCCCAGTTGGTTACCATTTGTCATAACGATGATTTCCTATATTGAACGGATTTAATTCTAATCTCATCATAGAGAAATTAAATGAGTTTAATCGTCATCCTGGAATAATTTCATAATTCATAAAATGACAATATGAAACACGATAAACTAATACCCTTAAGCGTTATTCAAAAGAATGGATTTTATCAAAAACAAACTATTCATTCTTGCTACATGTATATTTTGTACCTTACTGTACTCAATTTACATAAGAAAACCTCCGGAAAAGTGATACTTTTAAGAAAGCTTCCTCCTTGACCTTTTGGGAGTAGATCGTGCAAAGAGAGAGAGAGAGAGAGAGAGAGAGGGGGGGGGGGCAGCCAAATCATCGTTTCTCAGAAAACTTGCCTTTTCCCTTCGAAATGGCATTAGTGTTAGTATTTATTTCTGACATTACATTAATTGCGCACACAATTCACCTCGACTGTTCAAACTTTTATCTGTCAAAAGCATTCAAGATCCCCATCTCATTTCTACATAGAATTTTCTCATTAATCACTTCGTTGCTGATTCCAGAATCTCTTCTGTATGGACAGGCACAGATATCTCATTTCTTAATACGATGCCCCCAAGTGTCGAAGCCGAACGAAAATCCCCCAAATTCTCAAATCCACATCTGACAGATATTTTGTTCCGATAATCTTTGAGATAGAGAACAGCCAGTTTTGTCCCACTTGAACTGGCTCATTCTCCACATGGTACTTTGTAAACTCCGTGTTCTATACGTGTTTTGCTCTGATAAACATTAATTAGGGCACCCGATATGTGGTTATCAGCTTTGATGTTCTTAGGTACCTTTTTACTACTTGCTATATATGGAAGTTTAATTTTGGTTTTTGAGCTTTCTCTGATTATTGATTAAACTATCTCGTTAGTACATTGTATTGGCTTTGCTGATTTCTTTTGATAACGTAATTAGGGTAGAGTAAATAGATGATTTTACACACGCACATATATAATATATATATATATATATATATATATATATATATATATATATATATATATATATATATATATATATATATAAAGAGAGAGAGAGAGAGAGAGAGAGAGAGAGAGAGAGAGAGAGAGGAGAGAGAGAGAGAGAGAGAGAGAGAGAGAGAGTGTCGCTGATTTTCAGAGAGAGAGAGAGTGTGTCACTGATTTTC
>NC_090765.1:46739472-46750047 GCF_036898095.1 Palaemon carinicauda | reverse complement strand
TAGAAAGCAGCTCACGACTATCACTTATTACACTAAAACAAACTCTCCTCTCTTTTAGGATATCGTTGTCCTATATCCAGCTAAGTTCCAGAGAACCATTTTGATATATAAATACCCCTAGGAAAATATCAACAGAAAATACTTATTATACCCACTTGCAAACATAGCTTAAAGATATTCTCCTTTTGTTTCAAAACCTCAGCATGACACATCTAAAAACAGCAATGAAAAAAGATATACCAAGTATAAAGAACTCTCCTGATAACCCCAAAGTTACTCAAATCATATGACCAATTATATATAGATAAAATAAATTTCCCTGTTAAAGAAAACAATAGCGTTGTAAATAGGGCAGAAACTAAAGATATCTAATATGTTGGATTTAAATATAAAAAGTCAAAATTTTACATAAAATAAAGTGATAAAATTACAATAACACCCTGAAATGTAAAAATATGATCCATTTATCTTAAAGGAAATATGTAAAAGGATGGTACGGGTACCAGCCTTGCGATTCTCAACAAGCTTATTAGAATAAGGTTACAAGTTAGATTACCGTCTTTACCCCGGGTTTGAATTCAGAAAACCTCCCACTACATACATACAATTTTCCCGGGTAAGGAAATTATAAATACACACTCACCATTTATATTCAATGGAGGCAAGGCCACCTTACATAATCCAATGAAATATGTAAAATTAAAGCCCAATGGACGCTTGGATTTATTTATCAACGAACATCAGTGATTTTTGTAGTTTATAAAAAGCACATCCGCTCAATCTCCAATTCCGTCATTAAAATCTACGCACTGCTTTACATGATGTATACCCCTTATTTTCCCACTGGGTTGCACATCAATAAAAATATTTCTAAAAATGTTTTAGATATTTTCTCCTGATATATCCTTTGGAAGCTATAACTGCGTTATTTCCGTGTAACCTTGATTTACTTAGTTATATTTAGATTTCCTTTGCTATATTTAATCATTTAAACTCATGGTAAAAGTGCAGATATAAGTGCAACAATATCACAATAAAATAAATTAATAAATCCTTTATTCAACTACGTGGACGCTTGTTACTACTTGTATATCGTAACCTTCATTAAAACATAATCTATTTTTAGGGCCAACTTAACAAATAATTCAATTAAATTGATTTCTTTAAGGTCTTCAAAACATCAAGACGAATAATATTTAAATAACAATATTAATCACTGCCACGGGCAACTAATCTAAAGAAATTGGACATCAAATTAACCGGCAAATGGGAATACATAAAACCCAAATCTTCATACCTCTTGCTAAAGAAGGTGATGAATGCAAGAGTTGATGGGAGAATAACAAGAGGAAGACCAAGGTTTGGGTGGATGGATGGAGTGAAGAAAGACCTGGGTGATAGGAGGAGAGATGTGAGAGAGGCAAGAGAGCGTGCTAGAAATAGGAATGAATGGCAAGCGATTGCGACGCAGTTCCGGTAGGCCCTCCGGCTTCCTCCGGTCGCCTTGGTGACTGCGGAGGGAGCAGCAGTAGGGGATTCGGCATATGAAACTTCAACTGTGGTGGATAACGGGGGAGGGTGGGCTGTGGCACCCTAGCAAAACCAGTCAAACTCGGCTGAATCCCTCGTCAGGCTGGGAGGAGCGGAGAGAGGAAAGATCCCCTTTGTTCTTTGTTTGATGTAAACTACCCCAAAAAATTGGGGAGTGCCTCGGTAGTTATATATATATATATATATATATATATATATATATATATATATATATATATATATATATATATATATATATATATATATATATATATATATATATATATATATATATATATATATATATATATATATATATATATATAGATCCGTGTGTCACAAATACCTCTTAATATAGAACTCGCACTGCTTCCGGGTCATTCGGCTTGGATTAACTGACATCTCGCTCGGCTCAAAACATAATACAAATCTTTACATTTTCTCGTAAAGTCTCACATCCGTATACATTTTTTTAATTCTTAGCTAGAATATTTTTCTACTAGTGACTTTGAATATCTGTTGCGGTTTTATTGTTCTATATATTAAAGTATAATTTACCAAAATATTTTTAGCTTATTTCCATTGATTGTTAAAAAAAATAATTATATAAGAAAAATCTGACTTTAACCCTGTCCACCAAAACACTCGTAAATGGAGTATCATTGTTTCTCCGAGAATTAACTCCAATACGAGTTACAAGAACTATTAAAAAAATAATCCTGCATTTTCATTTCATGTTTTCTTCTCAACTCGATATATCCAATTTAAAACAATGAACGTGCGTAATGAAGATTTCGTTTCTTCTGTTTCTGATTTAAATAAATCTAAATTATCGTGAATTTAGTTCAACACTTAGGTTCGTTTAAGAATTTAGCTCAAAACTTAAGTTTATTCAAGAATTTAGTTCAAAACTCATGTTCAGTCAAGAAGTTGGTTCAAAACTTATGTTCGTTCAAGATAACACCTTTTTAAAGTCGGAACAGAACTCATGAATAGAAATGTTCTAGCAATTTACACCCCTTGCACAGAGGGTTAAGAGCACTAGAGTGTTAACCACGTCAAGCCTTCTTCCTCAAAAAGGTATACAAGCATTCCAATTGCCACCAAGAGTCACAGCTGCCACCAATGATGAAACCTGTTACCAAAACCTTACACTGGCACATAGAAATTCAAGTTTGCTGGGTACCTTATAATCCCGTCAAGGATCACAGCACTCAAGAGTGAATTAGGAGTCCTTAAAATGTTAAGACTTCTTGTATCTGTTTCTATTCCTAAGAGGAGTTGACTGGGTCCTGTGTTACTTGAACACCTTCAGGTACTTGACTCTAATTCAAACACAATTACCTTCAGAAGGGGTATGCAAGAGTCGATGCAAGATGTCCGAATAGATCAAACCAGTTATATCACATCTAATTTATAGTTTCTTCGTAGCGGTATTTTTTTTCGGTGAAACATATATCAAAGTAATTTATACAGCATATACATATACATATACATACACACACGCACACACAGAAACACACAGACACATATATAAATATATATACAGTATATATATATATATATATATATATATATATATATATATATATATATATATATATATATATATATGTGTGTGTGTGTGTGTGTGTGTGTGTGTGTGTGTGTGTGTGTGTGTGAGAGAGAGAGAGAGAGAGAGAGAGAGTGTATGTATGGGCACACACATATTACCGTACACGTATAACATTTCCTATGATTGTAGGTTCAAGAGAACAGTTTAGCTGGCTCCTATTATTTTAGCAACGTCTAAATAAACTCATAACGTTTAAATTTTATGGAGTTTTGAATAAGTTTTTTTTCCTTATCAAAAATGACTTAAATAAGTTTTCCTTTCACGCCTACCTTGAGCTTTGGTGCCTCGATGCATGTGTAAACACTTACCCATTCATTTTAATTGACAAAAGCCTTAACAAGTCAAATATCCTGAGAGATCCCAGAAGTATTCTATAGTGTTTCATTTCAATTAAACAACATTTATGAAGTGGTAAATATGAAAAGGTGTTTGGGAGTAAAGGAGAGGGTAAAAACAGGTTTTTTTTTTTTTTTTTTTTTTTTTTTGAGATTCTAAAAAGAACGATATGTAGTGACAAAGGTAGATCGTATTTTGGCATGAAACTAACGTAAAGATAAATACATTCATTAAAAAGTATCATACAGCGGTTCCAGAGGAACACAATTGTCACTACTACATAACACTTAATTGCTAATTTATGGTTAAACTCCAGTGCAATAAAATTTCCCTAACAGTTCGTTTAATTTACATATATTCATTAAAAAATTTCCTGCGGCGGTTCCAGAGGAATACAATTATCACTGCTACATAACAAATAATTCATAATTTATGGATAAACTCTAATGCAGTAAAATTTTCATAACCACTCGATTCATTTCCCTACACAAAAGGCTCGTAGACAGGAAATCGAACCCTACTACCAAAAGTGAGACATACAACCCTGTTAAGTACACTTTGTACTTCTTGGATATCAGAGCTCTTCCTTTCCACTACGTCTTTCTAACCCCTCAACCAAATCCGTTACAAGTTTTCCTCTACGTATATCTCAGAACATCTTTAATTATATACTCTTTTCAGTAATCTATTATCTTCTAATCTGTGCACGTGACCAAACAATTTTTTTTTTAAATGGTCTATCCTTTCACCTATGCTATTCCTTCCTTCTCTTCCACGTCGCCTCATCAGTTCTACTTACACCAGATATACTGTACTGCTCAAACAGTTCAACTCGACAAATTTAGACTTTTCAACTTTCAGAATCGTTATTTTGTTATAGTAAAGAAGAAATGTTTCCAAAAACCCTTTATATATGTTGTTTTATAGACAATTCAAGTCTTTTACCAATACCAATCTTTTGCACACATCTACTTAAGGTTTCTCATAATTTTTTTTTTTCTTGTTTGTTTAACCTCTGTTCTCATTTATATTGCCATCAATTCATTATATCTACTCCATCATACTTTAAAAAGCCAATCACTGCTATTCTCCTACCATCTTAACTAACCTTCTTTCTTCGATTTTCCGGTTGCCATTTACCTTAACCATGTTCAAATTTACTAATCTTGCAGACATTTTAAATCTCTTATCAATTTCTGCCATTTCCCTTCACAAACCCTAATCATCAGCGAGTCAACTGTGATCATCAACCACTCGACGTCCCTTTAAAACTTCCTTTTCTAATCCCTAAAACTCGCACATACATCTACAATCCCTTTTATGACCTCGTATCACTTTATACAAACACGTGTTGAACAGTCATGGAGTCATAAAAGATCCCACATTCAGAGTTTCACAACCAGTCACGGTGCGGCTAACAGGGTATAACCTCTGCTTCACCTATATCATAAAAATTTCTATTTCACTTACATCATACAAAATTCACAACTTTTAACAACTTGTCATTCATTACATATATTCCTGTTGTAAGGTCTTTCCCAGACCAGGGTTCAAGTCCCGCTAAACTCATTAGTTCCTTTGGTCGCTGCAACCTTACCATCCTTATAAGCTGAGAATGGGGGGTTTGGGGGAGCCTATAGGTCTATCTGCTGAGTCATCAGCAGCCATTGCATAGCCCTCCTTGGTCCTAGCTTGGGTGGAGAGGGAGCTTGGGCACTGGTCATATGTATATATTGTCAGTCTCTAGGGCATTTTCCTGCTCGATAGGGCAATGTCACTGTCCCTTGCCTCTGCCATTCATGAGTGGCCTTTAAGCCTTTAAACCACCTCATTACATGACAATTTTATCATAAACATTTCTTAGTCCTCTTTACGCGAAATATAAATTTTCTATTTATTTTCAAGCTTATTCAATTGTTTCATAAATAAAACTGGATCACGGATCCTTGTATTAAACCCAACTTTTTTTTTTCTTTTTGCTGTTAGTCCTTCTGTTGCCCAATCTTACTTCATAACCAAAATCATATCGTACGCTTACCTGGTATACCAAGTAATGTTATGTTTCTTTAATTCTAACCTGTTCCCTCCTTCACTTCGCCTTTTTACAACCATTATTTCTCACACCTATTCTTTTGGGACCTTTCCCTTATACAGACATACCTTATAAATACTGGTTAGTCATTCAGTTACACTTTCACCATTTTACTGCAGTTTATCACGTTTAACCCAATACACCTTTGGTATCTTTCCTTTCTTCAGATTCTTAATCACCTTTTTAAAACATCAAGTCATTTCTACAAGTATTATCAAGTTTAGCATAATCCTCTCAAGTCTTGCGTCCCTTAGATTTGCCTTTATTCTATCTTCTACATTTAACAAATCAAATCTTCAAAACAATCACTCAACACATGTAACAGCATTTTTGTACTTGGATCTCTTATGGTAGAACTTATTTGTTCATCAACTCATGACTCTCCAATGACTTCCCTTTAATACAACTTTACATACTTCCTAAAAAAAATATCAATCTTCCGTGATTTTGTTGCAGACAATTTCTTATCTCTATATTTTCTTTGGTATTTGTGTGTACTGTACTTACATTTATAGACATGCAATCATATCTCTCTCTCTCTCTCTCTCTCTCTCTCTCTCTCTCTCTCTCTCTCTCTCTCTCTCTCTCTCGATATATATATATATATATATATATATATATATATATATATATATATATATATATATATATATATATATATATATATATATACACCAACGAATGTACAAAGACCGAAGTTAATAATAGACAATAAATGTAATTCGACTTCTTTATATAAACTTTAGAAACTGAAATTGAAAGCAAAACTCGAAGGGAGTTATTTCCTGTTGCCTAAAAGCACCGTACTCTATGCAAGCACACACTGCAGGGAAATAACCCTCAGGAATTATTCATCGACCTTTGCAAAGTTACCAAAAGGACACAAGATCATGAGGGCATTTACGTTTATCAGATATATCACATTCTAGGCATAATCAAATCATGTCGCAACACTTAAGATGAAAAACTAAAATTAGAGCGGAGGGAAACCGACTTTCATTGTGAAACGAATACCTAAATTATGAAATAACACCATTATATGTCATGGTTTTCAGTAGCACCAGCATCAACAGCAGCTATTGAGAAAATGTCATAACTTTAACTAAACCTTTCGCCCTTGAAATGCAAAAGCCCTTAAAGCAGAAAAGTATATCCCAAACCTTTCAGATATAAAAGATATGAAAAAAAAAAAAAAATGAAATATCTGACTGAAACTTCCCTTTCCTCACACAAAAATTCCAAAGATAAACTACGGCATCCTTTCCAACTTTATGGGCATGGATTGATTTGTTACAGCTGTTTTTCCCATCCACCCTCCACCACGCATGCAGCAGAAAAACAAGTAGGTAAAATGATCGAAAACTTTTTCCAATTAGTTTCAAAAGCCGTTTTTTTGTGTCGCGAAAGTTCCAAAGCGATCCGCTATATTGGACATCTTCCTTCGGGAATAGTTCCTATTCGCCATTTTTGCACTACACTTTTAACCAGCAACAACCAGTACTATTTTCCTATAAAATTCATACGTTCACATGTACGAGTATACATAAATATGTATTCCCTAAAATCTCTCACACACACGCATATATATATATATATATATATATATATATATATATATATATATATATATATATATATATATATATATATATATGTATGTATATATATATATAAATATATATATATATATATATATATATATATATATATATATATATATATATATATATATATATATATATATATATATATTTATATATATATATATGTATATATATATATATCTATATATATTCAAATATATATATGTATATATATATATATATATATATATATATATATATATATATATATATATATATATATATACATATACATTATATATATATATATACATATATATATATATATATGTATATATATATATATATATATCTATACATATACATATATATATATATATATATATATATATATATATATATATATATATATATATACATATATATATATATATATACATATATATATATATATATATATATACATATATATATATATATACATATATATATATATATATATATATATATATATATATATATATATATATATATATATATATCTATATATATACACACCCATTTATATGTGTGGAGCGTATACCTTAGCGTGGTGAAAGGATTTGTGTACCACCATGATCCGCAAAGCTGTACTAAAATAGTCAGGGTCACCCACATTAAGATGGATTGTTGTGAAATATCTGACAAAAGTCCCCACCATCACTGGTCAGCCAAAACCCAGGCCTGAAAAGGCATGTCTCATGCCTTTGTTCAACAGTGAACTAGAAATGGCTGCATTTGTTGCTGTTAGCTGTGAGTATATATTGTGCATGTGTGTGTGTGTATATATATATAAATATATATATATATAAATATATATGTATATATATAAATTTATATATATATATATATATATAAATTTATATATATATATATATATATAATTTATATACATATATATATATATATATATATATATATATATATATATATATATATATATATATATATATATATATATATATATAAATTTATATATAGGATGAAAGGATGAAAGAAAGTATTAGGTTTACACTAAAATGTGTTCTTTAGTAATAAAATATATGCATCAGATTGTACTACTAACCCTTTATTTTTACTCATATTTTTCTCAAACTGTTTAATGAAATTATATCTATAAACATGCCCTAGGGATAGGGCGAAACCACTCCAGAGTCCCATCCTAAGGATGGGTGGGAATTGCAGGGGCCAGGTAAAATATATTTGGTTCAGCAAGTCCAATTTATTAAAATGAAATGTTGATATAGACTCTGACATTAGTCATTTACTTCCCTCACGTCTCACTTAAGTCAAAATAACAGTTGGATAGATGAATGTTTGGGTCATAAACTCCAGTGCTGGGACAGGGGAGGTCATTCGGGTGAAACTTCTCAAGTTTCCTCATAAAGGCAAAAGGTAAGACAAGTTGGATAGCAAGATGGAAAAAAGGAAACGGGAACAGAGGTAGAACAAAAAACTAAAAAGTAGGTGCAGCTTGGGAACGATAGAAGGCAAAAAAAATTCTTTAGAAATGCATAGAAAGGTATGTACTTAATGCATAGTGTACTGAACAGCACAAGACTAGCACCTTCTTTACAGCATTATTAGTCCATTTATATGAGGTCGCTGTTTTTGGCGAGTCTTCTCCAGCTCAATCTGTCATATATCATGTTATCAACTATATTCTTTTCTCGCATATCCTCCCTGACGCAATTCCTCCTCCTCTTATTTGGCTTTCCCCTCCGTCGCCTTCCTTGAACCGCCATCTCCAACACTCGGCATCAGACTAGTATAATGACATAGAAAAGACTGACGCCTTCTAACTTAGATTCTACGTAAGTGGAAAACAACGCAAGTTTGCGAGTGTTGATATATGGTCAACCCTCTTACGACATCTAAGTTCGAAAACATACCTCCCTCAAGCATAACTAGAGCGAGTGCGAAAATCTCATTAACGAGAATAAATGACCTTATATATCATTTGGACAGGAGAGGTCGTTATGCTTATCAGCGTCAGCTAACATTGTGAAGATCGTGTTCATCTCAAGAGTTACTTTTATCTCTTTCTCACAAAAGTTTGTTTACTCTATCAAAGAGACATTTACATATCGTTTGCATAATGCGAAGGGTGATCTAGGCTCATACATACTTGCTTACATGATGTGGACTTACAATGGAGTCACAATTTCTATGGATAAATGCGTATGAGAAAATCGGCAAATTACACAAAAAATAAGAACATTTTATATATACATACTGTATATATATATATATATATATATATATATATATATATATATATATATATATATATATATATATATATATATATATATATATATACATACATACATACATACATACATACATACATACACACACACACACACACACACATATATATATATATATATATATATATATATATATATATATATATATATATATATATATATATATATATATATTCAAAACCACAAACTAGGCGCAAAAGGAAACAGGAAAAATAAAAACAAAAAGCAAGTACAACTATGGATCAAAGGATACTTGAAAAGACCCTTAATCAATGCCTACAGTACACTGCGTGAGGTGTACTGACAGCACCACTCCCCAACGGAGGAAAAACAAAAAGGATGCCGCCTTTCAAACTGGAAACTCAGAATTTTAGTCTGGTACCTGATTTCTTTTACCGCCTTTCAAACTGGCAACTCAGAATTTGGGTCTGGTACCTGATTTCTTTTACCGCCTTTCAAACTGGCAACTCAGAATTTGGGTCTGGTACCTGATTTCTTTTAGAGTTCAAGATTTGCCAACAAAGATTTTCAAGGTTTTTCAGAACACTGTCGAAGGCTGATGATGATATACTTTGGTAAAAAGGAATAAATCGGGGCTTAATAGTCATAGTACACATGTGTGTTGTCAAATATAAAAAAATAATACTAAAATTAACTTCCAGTTCGTTTGTTTTACAAACGTTAAAGCAAATAGAAAGAGAAATCTAGTTATAATCAATATAAACCAGGAATTATCCTTTCCCGACAAATCTCTGATTGTCTTTTTTTAGCAAAAATTAATTCCCCTTAAATGGTGTAACAATTTGAAATGTTCAATGAAAAGGTCAAATTTAAAAGGCACAGGCTGCACGTGTCAGCTTTCTCTAATATTCAGATCTTTTTAATAGGACCAGAAAGACGGCCGCACGTGGCAATACTGACTTGATCACACAATAAATGGGTATTTGTATTTCTGAGAACTTACGAATGAGATAGAAACTTTTTTGGATCACGCTGATCAGTATTTTCAATAGTTAGAGCAAACATATCTCAAACTGATAGTAATGAAATCAAACATGAAATACAAAACAATAGAAATGTATTGGCGTTTCCCTCTCCCCTGTGAAA
>NC_090765.1:46729472-46734472 GCF_036898095.1 Palaemon carinicauda | reverse complement strand
TGTCCTCAAAAGCCATTATTAAATGACAGCTTAATAAAAAATGTTTGCTACAATTACGAGAGATCAAATATTGTTAGCAGACTTGTGAAGATATTGGATGAAGTTTATTGACTTTTGGTTACGTGTATTGGATTGGATTTAGGAATTTGCACAAAGGGCCCTGGAACTGGGGCCTGTGAGGTCATTTAGCACCCATTTGCAACATAAGGAAAACCCCGTAGTGTCACCATAAAGGAAATCTTAAAGGGATTGGACAGTATGATGGAAGAAAGGAAGCGAGAACGAAGGTATAATAGAAAGCTAAAAGCCGATTGCAGCTAGGGAGATGAAAGCTGCAAAAAGCTTCAAGTAATGCCTACAGTGCACTGCTCGAGGTGTAGGTGTAATGATGGCACCAAGAGCTCTCTTCGGATCGGATTTCGGATCCGTACCATTTTAGTCGCAAAGTAGAAATGATGAAAAACCAGAGCGTACTACGACAGTGCCACAAGGCTAAACAAAATGCTGGTCATTTTCTCTTTATGAAGATTCCGCGATATCTATTTTCTTCCGCCTCATTTTCTCATAGCGGTTAGTTTTAAAATTACAATCCTACCGACACATTTGACCCGCCTCTTCCAGATAGCCAGAATTGTTAATGCTTTCATAAATTTCTCGCAATTGTTATTTCCAAAAATGACGAGACAGTAGCAACAACTTATCTAACACGATAGCTTTCAATGTCATTAAACTGTCTAGCAGTAAACGCCATTTCCGTGCTTCTACTCAACTCCCTGACTTCATAATAGCATGTGAACTGTATCTCGGGCAGTTACTACAATAAAAAAGTTAACATTTTTTTTTCTTTTGCTAAAATACGCTTAAAGTTACAACTTTAATCAAACTGATAGAGATGAAAAACAAAAGCGATGTCTTCAGCCTGAGTAACTTCATGGCCTTAAGATTTAATTAAAAAGAAAACTGGTATGACATACATTGTAAATTAAAACAAAGACAGAGAGGGTTAAAGGGAGTTCTACAGAAAAGCACTATGACATTGATAATGAAACTAAGTAGAAAAATTCTATGAAAAATACATTAAAAGTCTCTTAGCCCAAAGGTGACGTCCATTGTTCGTTCATCCTTTGATTTCTAGATGTAAGACGGCAATCTTTCAGACTTTAAACAAAGAAACGGATAAAACCAGTAAATAATGAGTTAGACATAATTTCCTTACCCTTGAGGACAAATACTAATAATGTAGGACCAAAGAGGGAAACCTGGGCATTTGGGGTGGGAAAAAATAGAAAAAGAGTGAAAGGAAGATATGATACCTAAACTAAATCTCCATGATCTAACGTACATAGGGTTTAGTGTGCTGGTTTCTTGTCTTAACGAAGAAGAGCTTTACCCTCGTTAAACCCCTTAACCTATGAAGCCCCATAATTTGACTCAGAACATTGGATTACTTTGGAAATGGTGATTAAACCTTTTGTGTATCAGGGTTAGGCTTATTGTCCTTACCTTAAATGAGAATCAGATGTTCTACTTATATCTAGATGAACCACGCTATACATCACTGCACTTTGTCATTGTGTCTTTTTATCCACCTTAAAACCAGTGTTCAACTGTGATTCCCATCACGATTAAATCTTAGGAGGCAACTCTATTTCAAACAATACTCATTTCAAAAATAAATGCGGGCCAGGAATGTTCAGAAACAAAGGAAATCCCATTTTCAACTCAGAAATGCATTTTGTGATGTAATGAGAACACTTGTCTGCACAAAGCACTGGGGGGGGGGAGGAAGAATGCCCGTTTTGTGATGAATGTACATCACATATCTGCATGACAAATGGTAGATGCACAATAGTAGCCAAACCGTGACTAATTTTACATAATAACTATTCATACACAAGGAGTGTGTTGAGTCAAACATAATTTAATTTGAACAATCGTGTTTCGGCACTTATGGAGTATCCGTTTCAGTGGAAAAATACAAAGTAAGAACACGATAGAGCCTTCTCGTCCACAGAAAAAAAAAATAAAATAACTAAATAAATAAATAAAAATTAATTGGGCGCATCTGTGGCATGACAGCGTTCACATTAAACAAAAATTGAAAAAAATCTGAATGGCTAATAATACACATCAATGTATATCTAACATAAATCTCCGATAGCAATAAGTGTGATTTTCGTATTAAACATGCCAAGTCATAATAAAGTAAAAACCAACAGCAACATATATCTGCCCCTGGCACTATGAAATAACACCGAATTTTTTTCATATAAATCTAACGACTCACGTACAAACAATCACATTTACAGTGTAAAAGGATGACAATCAAACTGCCTAACTTCAAAACATACAATAGGTATCTCACCACCTATATTTCAAGACTACCATTTCACCCTGCCAGCACTTTCTCGTTCCCCGTCCACCCTTTTCCAATATACACCATTCGTTATTCATTTCATGTTTCCACATTGAATTCTCACCAATCTCAAAACATGGAATCCATCAACTCAGATAGTAAACTTACCACATTGACATACTTCTATATTTTCCATCATCACTTAACTCATTTCATTTATAACTAATAAACTATTCATGTCAACTTCCAGGATTTTTCTTTCACTTGTCAGTCTTCTCATACAAACCTTATGCTGATATTTTCTTTTGTTCCATTTCAAATTCAAGTCAATTTCTTCAACTTTTTGCATCTTTCATAACTGCCACACAATTTGGACTACTACATCTAGCTCTATTCAGATATTTTGAGAAAATATTAGTTTCTTCAGATAGCCTATTTCCATTTATATCTTTTTCTATAGTCTAATTTATCTCATTTTTTTCTCCTTGCATTTAATTTCCCACGCATAACTTTCCATTCTCATAAATTTTCCTCTAATCCATTCTTAATTTCTTATGAGCACTTAACTCATTTGATCTTACTCTCAGCTGATTTCCTTATTTTTCTTCCATTAAGCTGTGATTGTTGCTCTCTCTCTCCTACTGCAACTGCATTAAAGCCAACCTTCTCTTTTACTTTAATAAACTTGAAAAGTTATAAACACAATCAAATTTTTAATTTCTTCTTTTGTTTTTATAACTGCCACTGCATCGATTCTAGGTTACACCATTGCCCTCCTCCCTCCGTAATAACTTTTGTACTTTCCATCAACTGGGTCTACTTTAGCAGCGTGAATCCTGACCAAGGTTACTTCATTAGTTAATTTGATCATCAATCTAGATCTGCCGATTATAGACCAATTTCCATAACTACCATATTACTGTAATTAAGTTTTTGAATAATATGCTGAAAGTAATCACCTGTTCCTTATTGTTTTTTTTTTTTTTTTTGCAAGGCTCTTAGAGGTTATAAAGCTCTTCTTACAATCTCCACTGTTGCACAGAAATACTTTGATAGACCAATTTCCATAACTACCATATTACTGTAATTAAGTTTTTGAATAATATGCTGAAAGTAATCACCTGTTCCTTATTGTTTTTTTTTTTTTTCTTTTTTTTTTGCAAGGCTCTTAGAGGTTATAAAGCTCTTCTTACAATCTCCACTGTTGCACAGAAATACTTTGAGTGTGGTCAAGAAGATAGTACGATTGGTCTTTACTTTTGTGCTGCTTTTGACCATGCAAATCATGAGACCCCTGTTTTCAACGTTGAACAGCTGGGAGTTGGAGGGCTATTTCTTAGTTTTATGACTGCATTATTAACCAAGAGATTATAAATAGTTGTCGATGGACACCAAAGTAATTAGAGGAATGTAATACCTAGTATTCTTTAGGATTGTGTTCTTGGTCCTTTACATTTTATGCTTGGTCTTGAAAAAAAAAAAAATACTTGCTGCTTATGCAGACGATGCTACTCTCTGCATTGACCCCCATCTGAATGAAGACCTGTTGTTGCTGAATCCCTAGATACCTACATAAAAGTAGCTCATGGTGCAAATAATGGGAATGAAGTTAAACCCTTAGATAATTCGAAGTATGGTTGCGAGATAACAAACTTCAACCCGATTTTTTTATTTACAATGTCTCTTTAACTACATCCGGCTCATTAAAAAATCCAGATTTGATTCTAAATTACAAATTTACTTTTTGAAGAACATAGCCGGCCTCTCGCTTCTTCAATTGGAGAAAAGATTGGTAAATTGAGTGTCTCTGAAGATTTTTGGAGATTTATCTATCCCAAGGAAATCTAACTGAATCTGGAGCCAGCGACATGGAAAAAAGGAGTGGGAATGGATACATATGCAGTATGCAGTATATATATATATATATATATATATATATATATATATATATATATATATATATATATATATATATATATACATATATATATATATAGTTTCCATTTGAGATAGAATAATTGTTAATAAAATATGGGTAGAGTAACTGATTATCTCTGAAATCCCCTTAATTCCCAGGAACAACAAGATTTCATGCACAAAATTTTGTACAAAATGTGATCATCTCTAAGACAAGCTACAGCCAATAGTTACAATATGTTTTGGCACAGGATTCATATATATATATATATATATATATATATATATATATATATATATATAGAGAGAGAGAGAGAGAGAGAGAGAGAGAGAGAGAGAGAGAGAGAGAGAGAGAGAGAGAGAGAGAGAGAGAGAGAGAGAGAGAGATTTTCGTACTCCATCTCTCTCATCTTTCAATTAAGATTCAAAATATTACTAAACCCAATGCTGGAGGTAAAAAATATGACCATATATTCCATTAAATCTTCTTTTATTAAGAAAATTATTTTCCTGTTTTCCCTTGCCTTTTATTCTCAAAGACTTGCGAAGAAAATTATTGCTCCTGAATTTCCTCATGAGACTACACACTTATTCATGAATTTCGTGATTGATGTGTAATGCTGCTTGCCATTACCATAAATGATGAAGAATGAAATATTTTTTTCCGTTTCCCTTTTGCAGATTGTTTTCTTCATTACTGCCTTAATACACATTTTTAAGGGATTTC
>NC_090765.1:46659472-46724472 GCF_036898095.1 Palaemon carinicauda | reverse complement strand
GGCATAGGTGCTGTTAAAAGCACCTCCTTGTTTGTTTATGTGACACGCCACTGTAGAGTTGTCACTCATCAGTGATACAAAGTGCCCTGAAAGGAGCTGATGAAAATGCATGAGGGTCATAAAAGCTACCCTCACTTCTAGATGGTTTATGTGGCACTGCCTTTCGGATTCGGACCAAAGCCCGGATACCAAGAGTGAGACACATGAACCATCCACCCTTCTTTTAATGCATCTGTGAAGAATAAAAAATCCTGGGAAGGAGAGAGAAAGTCAACTCCCTTGAGTAGGTTGGTGTCTAACACCTACCGGCTCAGGGTTCTCTTCTGCTCAAACACTATCGGCACAAGAGTGCTTGGTGAGTCTTTGTGGTGAGACCAAAAGGTCTTCAGCTGCCACTGTAACGACCAAATATGGAGAAAGCCGTGCGGCACAAACTTCTCGAGAGATTAGGTACCCGAGCTGTCTTTGCCACTGATATAAAAATAATTTGTCTGGCCAGAGAAAGCTCCAGGCAATCTCTCTCAGTCTCTTTACTAGATCCTAGGTCAGCGAGATCTTGTCTAGAGTGGTCCTGATTTTCATCCCTAGATATATCATTTCCTGGACTGGTTGCAAATGGGACTTCTCGTAATCGGTTTGAATTCCCGGATCCTGACAAAAGGCAAGAAGTTTGTCTCGAAGGAGGAGAAGGGACTCCCTTGAATCTGTTAGAATCAGACGATCGTCTAGATATCGAAGGAGATGAATGTCGTTCTGGTGTGAACAAGTGGACACAGGATGAAGACCCTCATGAACACTTGGGATGCTGCAGACAGGCCAAAGCACAGCACTTTGAAATGGTATATCTGTCCAGCTAAAGTGAATTGTAAGTACTCCTCGATGATGGACGTATTGGGATCTGGAAGTACACGTTTTTTAGATCCATCGATATCATGAAGTCATGAGGTCTGACAGCCTGTCTCCTACCGTCTGTGCTGTCTCCAGTTTGAACAGTCTGTTGAACGAACTCGTTCAAAGCAGAGAGGTTGAGGACTGGTACATTGTATCCATTTCTCAATATGGAAACAGACCAAGGGTTGGCTCTATAATGCAACCACATCTGCCATCTACTCTTTAGACATCCCCCTACCGATGGATTGGCCGGGAGAAAGCCCTTCCTAGCAGGAACGTCCTGGCTGGGACTTATTGCTTCCTCTGCCCTATCTGGAGACCCTAGATCAAAAGGAATGTCTGGACTCTTGTCTCTGCGTTGTCTTCTTCCTAGGTACACTCTTCTTCTGACCATGGGTCTTGGCTGGAGAATGTCTCTGCAATAGAGGTGCCAAGTGATACGAGCAAAAAGTAACGACCCGTTGGAAAAGTAAGTCCTGTCTCGCTCTTCACCTGTCTATGACTGCCTTGATGTCATCCCCATTAAACAGGGGGGTTGCGGAGTCTCATCGCTTCTCTCCTTGGCACCTGCCTCTGGAAGTTCAAGACAACCGCTTCCCGCTGTCTCAGAACCCAGTTGACCCATGGATTGACCACGTTCCGGGGAGGCAAAAGCTGGTAAGGTGAACTGCACTGCGAACCTCTTCCAGTTCGGCCTGCTAGGTACGTGCACTCTTGAGGCAAGAGCTGGAAATGCACAAGCTGGTCTACCTGCTCATGCTTAGGAGGGGAATGTGTGTATTCATGAGGTGAAAGCTGATATATCTCGCTGGCATGCAAGTCTTTCTCAGCTCACACAGGTAAGGTGTCCAACTGAGCGCGCTCGCTGTAAACATACTATTCTACCCGATGGTCGCGCGCAGTGCTCGCAAACAAGGTAGAGCTCGCCTTAGCACCTGAAAAGTTGTCTAGCGTTCGCAAAACTCGCAAAGATGAGCATTGCGCTCATAATGGGTACCGCGCTTATCGGACTAAGTGGATAAGCTCTCCATACCTCCTCGCCAGGAGGTAAAGCACGCAACCCTGCACGACTTGTCCGCTCGAGATTGGTCCTTGCACTCCCGTAAGAGAGCATCCAGGAGAGGAGCTCTCCTGCTCTCCGTATCTACTGCAGGTGAAAGGTGCGCTGTCATCCTTTCCCCTGAGGGAAAGAGAGGACAGGGGGCCTGGATGCTTGCGTGCTGGCAGGGAAGCAGGTTCTACCCTTTGTGAGGTAGAAACCGTTGGCACAGTCTTGACAGATTTCGGCTTGCATAGCGCATAGCTCTTGGTTAGGCCCTTTGGGCATAACGACAAGGGGCAAGACAAGATGGCAACCATCTCCTACCATCACTGTCCAGCTACGAAAAGCTGCCATCCAATGAACCGGAGCGGGGCATGGAAGAATCCAATGCCCTCCGGTGGAAACACCCCAACGAGACCACTCAAGAAAACCACCCTTGGAACATAGCCGAAGCTAGTCCAAGGGTTCGCGAGATCCCCCAGACATGTCACTCCTAGGAGTGCTTGTTCTCAACTGCTTGCACCCACCTGCCAGAGCAGAATGAACGCCAGGCCAAGCAGAAGAAGTGTTGGCAACCAAGCACGCACAAGATTCCTTCAGTACAGGATCTACAGAGCAAGATCAAGATCAACCCCTGGAGAGGATGTCTGCTCCCTCTGCACACCCAAATGCAAGACTTCTTGCAGCCGTTCCTTCCACGGAGAAACCATGAGCCAAAATAAAGGCCACAAAAGATGAACGTCGTCTTCTGACAGAGACAACCTTACGAAGGCAACCAGCGCTGCTTCACTAGGGGAAGCAATAGAGGTCCCCGACACGCAGAGTTGTCATGGAGTGACATACGCGCCACTCATCCTCAGCTGACTCCCACGGAAGGCCAATCGAGCAGTCAAATTGGTGAGATCAAGCCGACGGAGAAAGACTGCGAGGATACTTTCCTCTCGAGGCTGACCTCGAAGGGAAGAATCTCTTTTTGGCTTCTTCTTCCAACGCCTGCTAAATTCAGCCACTGGTAGGGCGATGAATCCCGACACTCAGTGCAAGGAGACTCCTGCGTGCAAACGCGACCACTTCAGAAACTGTGAGGATCAGTCTCCTTAGCTGACATGAAGTATCACATCGGCACGCTTCGGTGCCCGGACAAACTCTCATATTTAAAATCCTCACAAGCACTCACACATGAAAGAGAGAAAGTAAGATGGATATGTTTTTAAGCTTAAGGCCACTTGTAGGAAATTTCCAATTGCTTAGGTTTTGTTAATGGGATAGTGAGATACGTCTGCACTTCACCTAGCCGAATTAAAAAGTGACTATTACGCTAGTGGTGGTGTGAGCGGGGTGGCTAGCCTAACCACCCCTAACTAGCAGAGGTAGTTACATCTCACAAAAGCTTTATCGGCTAGTTTCAGCTTCACTGAAGTAAATAAGTCCATACTACCCCAGTGCTGACTTTTCTGACACAGTGACACAAAAAGGGAGAATTAAGCATAAAAAGGAGACACAATTCATATTCATACAAGCATTGACTTTACTGACATGAGGTTATTCAAAATGGAAGAATAAGTCTGAACCCATGAAAGTACTGACTTTTCTGACACAACATTACTCTGGATAAGAGGCACAAGTCCATACCAACTCAACCACTGATTTTCCTTACATAGAGTTACACAGAAAGGTGGGTACTGTACTACAACTCCATATCACTGCCAAACACTGACTTTTCTGATATGAGACTACAAGAAAAGGGAGGCACAGTACAAGCCCATACTCGTCCGAGCATCCAAGGGTTGTGGTATCTTATTGGATACATCCCTCTCTTCATATCTGTTGGATAGGTCAAGCCCCGCTCAGGCTTGATAGTTTCTAGTAGAGTCTGCAACCTCACCCTCCTAAAGAGATAGGGATGAGGGGTTTATGGGAGCCTTTATGTCTACCTGCTGAGTCATCACAAGCAATGGCCTGGCATGCCTTGGTCCTAGCTTGATGGAAAGGGGGGCTTGGGAACTGACCACATGTGTACATGGTCAGTTTCTAGGCATTCTTCTGTCCCTTGCCTTTGCTCATGAGTGACATATAAAGCTTAAAACCTCTAAATAAGTTCATATCCACCAATGCACAGACTCTTCTAACATGAGGTTATGCAAAAAGTTAGAATAAAATGCACTGATTTTTTGACACGAGGTTAGGCAAAAAGAGAGGAACAAATCCAAACCCCCAAACAAGTACTGACTTTTCTGACATGAGGTTATTAAAAAGTAAGGGCTCACCGAAACACTGACTTTTCTGACACAAACTTACAAAAAAGGGAGGCACATATCTATACCCACCCAAGCACTAACTTTTCTGACATAAGGTCAAGCAGAAATGGGTGCACAAGTCCATACTTACCTAAGTACTGACAGAATGATATTTTCATTATAAAATAAATTTTTGAATATACTTACCCGGTGAATATATAAATAGCTGACGTCTCCGACGGCCCGACAGATTCCAAAAAACTCGCGAGCGATCGCCATGAAGGTTGCGGGTGTGCCCACTAGCGCCGACTATCGGCCAGATACCCCATATACTTCTCAACCACTCCAGTTCTTCTCAGTCCGCAGGGTCTCTATCGGGGAGGAAGGGAGGGCCTTTAATATCATATATTCACCGGGTAATTATATTTAAAAATTTATTTTATAATGAAAATATCATTTTTAAATATTAAACTTAGCCGGTGAATATATAAATAGCTGATTCACACCCATGGTGGTGGGTAGAGACCAGTATTATCACAATAAAGGCGTATATGCTCAAGAGCTTTTGACAAATATTTCATAAAAACAAATTCAAGTATAGGTACCTGGTAAGGAAGCTGACTCTGATGATTACTCTGCGTCATTAGTCCGCTTTCCTCACGAAGCCCAGCCATCCTCTCAGGATGCTGAAAGACTCCCAGGATCTGTTATATCCAGGGCGAACACCCCTATAACAGGACCTCATCAATACCCTTAATCTGGGCGCTCTCAAGAAACAACATTTTGACCACCCGCCAAACCAAAAAGATTGCGAAAGACTAACTTTGTGAACGACGGAGTCGAAGAAGCTAGGCCCAGCGTGAACTCCGATGGGGGCGAACGAGGAGCAGCAGACACAAAATGATCAGGGAAAAGGTCCTTAAAAATTAGCATGATCTTCTTAAAATCAAGAGAGGGCTGAGCAACCTTAGGCTCCTCTCCATCCGAAAGAGTCCCCAAAGGAACATCAGTTGGAAGGGGATCAACGACTTCCTCATCCGATGGAACTTCATCCGACAACGGCCGAGTCTCGCGATACGGAGAGACATGCCGAGGAGGCAACGCTTGACAGGCTTTGTCAACATGCGATGGAGCCGCAGCAACAGCTGAGGCAACGACGTCACGCCAAGGCTGCAAAGACTGAAAGTCTTGTGACTGACAAACAACAACAGCTTGAGTCGACTGCCGTTCGACATCACGTCGGGACTGCATTGACTGCAGGGTCTGAGCAGGAAAAACAATACCCGACTGCGGTGACAGACGCTCAACGTCACGTCGAGGCAACGGAGTCGGCCGACGAACGTCAGTTCGAGACTGCGGCGACAGTTGTTGAACGTCACCTTGAGTCTGCGGCAAAAGGGGTTCCACCTCACGTGACCGACGTGAATGACGAGGAACACGATCAGAATCGCGTTTAACAGCACTGAAAACGTTAGCGCTAACATCATAAGGACGAGAAAACACTTGTTTAGGCGGCTGAAGGCCAGAGTCACGCTTGTCAGACTGGCGAACCGCAAGCAAAGGATCTTTACGAACCTGCTCATGCTCGTAAACCTCCATTAAAGATGAAAGTTTAGACTGCATGTCCTGTACGACAATCCACTTCGGATCAACGGGAGTCGGAACGGGCCGTGACGTCGGCAACGTCTGTGCATGCAAATCATCGCACCTAACGAGACCCTCGGACTCCGTGTCAAGCTTTCGCTTAACAGGCGAACAGCCATCCGATGACTGAAAGTAGTCAGAGCTGCCCCAATGGCTACAGCCAGGACGCTGGACCTGTCCTGAAGGGACTGATTTGCGCTTTAAGGGTCTAGAAACCTTGCGCCAAGGTTTCTTATGCGGCAAATCGTCGGAAGACGAGGAGAACTTAGTCTCCCCCGTCTTATGGTAAGGACGTTCTTGATGAGAAACGTCTGATACCTTAGAGGGAACGTCTGTATGTCGGTTTACACCTCTCGCTCCCTTAAGTCCTACGACATTCCTTCTCCCTGGTGCAGGGGAGCCTGAAAGAGGTCTCGGACTAGGGGAGCGACAAGCACGAACAGACGAACCCTCGGTCGCAACACTAAACACATTTTGCGCACTTTCCACTTTACCACTTTGATTTTCTACTTTACCACTTTGACTCTTTAACAGCTTAACATCGGACATAAGCTGGTTCCTGTCTGATGCTAAGGTTTCAACCTTCTCCCCTAATGCTTGAATAGCTAAAAACATATCGCGCATTGAAGGTTCATGAGTGCTAATAGGGGGTTCAGAAACTACCACTACAGGGGAAGGATTAGGTTCAGGGGCATGGGAGGAGGAAAATTCTAAAGATCTAGATGAGCTTCTCCTCACCCTATCTCTTTCGAGCTTACGAGTATACTTTTCATACTCTAACCACTCGAATTCCGATAAAACCACACACTCCTCACACCGATCTCCTAATTGGCAGGATTTACCCCGGCAATTAGCACAAACAGTATGAGGGGCGATAGAGGCTTTCGGAAGACGTTTGTTACAATCTTTCGCACATTTGCGATATACAGGAGAAGGGTCAACCATAATGAAAACCAGAGAAAATCCAAAGGAAAGCCAAGTTCATCAACAAAAAACAAAAAGCAAAAAAGGTTTCAAGAGTTTTATTGAAGGAACACACCAACACAGCGAAAGCCAATAAAACCCAAAACAAAGTACTTCACCAATTCGGTAGAAAACTCGAGGTCTAGAGCGAGCGGAACCAATGTTGTCAGTGACACCGACAGAGAAGAACTGGAGTGGTTGAGAAGTATATGCAGTATCTGGCCGATAGTCGGCGCTGGTGGGCACACCCGCAACCTTCATGGCGATCGCTCGCGAGTTTTTTGGAATCTGTCGGGCCGTCGGAGACGTCAGCTATTTATACATTCACCGGCTAAGTTTAATATTTAAAACTGGTATTTCTCTGGCATGAGGTCATGCTAAACAGGGAACCCCAAGTTCATACCCACTCAAGTAACACCTTTTCTGACACGAGGTTACACAAAAATAGACACAAAAATAGAGCCACAAATCCATATCAACAATGACTCTTCTGAGATGAGGTTGGACAAATAAAGGAGGCACAAGTTCATCCTCACCCGAGTATTGACTTTTCTGAAATGAGGTTGTGCAAAAAGGTAGGAACTAGTCCATACAAAGTACCTGTAAAGCATTTACTTTACTAAAATCATGTTGAGTGAAAAAGGGAGTCAAAAGTCCATACCTACACAATCATCAACTATTTCTGACAAGATGTCATATAAAAAGGTAGAGAAGTCCATACACAGTGAAACATTCATGTTAATAAAATGAGGTTATGCAAAAAAGGGAGCCAATTTTGCAAAACAAAAGTCCGCACTTCTAAAGAAATGACCTTTCTGATACAGCAATGACCTTTCTGACTCAAGGTTACACAAAAAGGGAGGCACAACTCTATACCAACCAGAGCACTGACTTTTCTGGCACGAGGTTGAGCAAAAATGAAGGCAAAAGTCCATACAGACATATGCATTAAAGTTTCTGACAAGAGGTTATGCAAAAACGTAGATACAAGATTAGAGAAAAAGCAAGACACAAGACACAAGTCCCTACCAACTTAAGACTGAAATTACTACAAGCTCTTTGCTCAGAAAGCATCTTTAACATTTATAATGCTTCCTACAGATAAATTTACTGCCAGATCTTTGCTCAGACAACATTTATATTGTTTAAAACGCTTCCTGAAGACTACATTTGATGTCAGAACCTGTTTTATTTTTTCATTTCACTTATTCTATAACATATAATCCATACAAAAACTTTACTATTTTCCACTGAATTTCCTGACATGAGGTTAAATGAAAGAAAAGAAGGCAAAAGTCCATTCCTATGTAGCACTGACTTTCTTGGCATAAGTAAATGCAAAAACAAGGCACAAGTTTGTACTGTACCTACACAATACTTTTCTTAAGCAAGGTTACACAAAATGGGAGGCAAAAGTCTAGACTAGAATGTACCCAAGTAAGTACAGTACATAAAATTTCTTCTGTATAGATAAAGTCAGAGGCGTTCAGTTTCACCGACCAACTAGATCTCAAGGAGTTCTCTATATCTGAGATTTCCTTATAAATTAGCTCCAAATTGTCTTTTGCCTATTTCAGTAATGGGACATTGACCTTATGGGTGAAGATATTGTGGTTCTGGGAAAAAACCATCTATCGTGCAATGCCTTCCTGCTACTTGGGCATGAGGAGGTTTGCCTAAACTGTCGATGTAACTCATGACTTTCAGAAAATGGGATGCTTCCCTTGGTTCCAATGAGGATACGTCTATGGGGCTACACCTGTTGCTTATATTGCCACTTCAGTACAGTACTTGTTCTTAGGAATCCCCAATAACAATAGGTTCCGGAATTGGAGATCTAGTTCTAAGACTGGGCCCTGATGGTCCAAGCTCTTGTTAGGAAAGACTGCTCAGGTGTTTTCCTCCAAGATCCCTATTCATACCTTTAAGCAGAGTAATATGGAGGGTATCCAGATCTATGTCTTTCTAAGGGTTGCTGGTTCCTGATAGGCAGAGGGGGGATACATGAGGAAATGGCGGATACAGTTCTGCAGCCCTTTTCCTTTCATTAAGAATTACTGGTTTAACCTGTAAAATAAAAAATCCTTCCCATCTTTAAATTTAGACATAAATGTGGAGCTACCATTTCCTCTGTTATCTGAAAAAGAATGAACCAATCTAGTTGGTAGTTTGTCTCATACAAGGTCAGGTGTGCTGTTGGCATTCTTAGAATGGGGGACATGTATTCTGCCTGCGGGAATGTATTTATAGTGATGCGTTAAGCTGGGCCCATTAACTGTGGGACGCCTGCTTGTGGCGACGCATTCAGGCAGAGCACATGACCTCGCTTGTGTGTTCTTTTTTTGAGGCATAATAGGCTTACGGTTTTCTGTACCTGTTTGGGGGGAAAAGATGTGCAGGCCGTTTGTGCATCTGCGGACGCATTGGAAAAGATTTGCACTTGTACTAGGTCTATACGACCAATCTTTCTAGTTGTTTTGAACTTTGACCCCTCATGAAGAGTCTAGAAGTGTTGATGCTTTTCCAGAAGCAACATCAATAATTTTCTTTCTAAGGAAAACTTACAATTTGGGTCCTCAGACTTTAATGGTAAGCCTGACTCACTTAGATTTCTCACTGGAGAATAATATAACTCCTCAAATATTAAATGAGGAGATACCTGTTGTCCATTTGCTGAATGGTGCAAGGACCATGTTGGCATATCATTAGATGGTAATTAATATAAATTAACAGGAGAAATATGTATCATGGATGTCACATCTCCTTGTTCACCTATATCTGAAATAAAGTTGTTACCCAGAACTTAGCGCGCTCATTGGTGGGGATGGTGATCTGTTAGGATATACAAATCAGTGATTCCTGTAATGATTCCTGCTCTGGTAGGTTAATTGCTGAGGCCAGAGGGTAATAATCACCCTGAGTATTCTCTTTCTCACTAAGCATAATTAGAGAAAACTCATCTACGAATTCTTTATTGATAAATTGGCCGCCACCTTAATTATTGGCATTGTTTGGAAATTAAAATAATGAAGGGTCAGACGGAAAATTCAGGGCTCGTAAGAAAAGATTTCTGCTTCTTGCACTCTTTGAAGGAAGAAGCATCAGAGGAACAATCCCTTTTCGCTTTCTTCTTAAGACGGCTGCTGAATTTCTTCCATTCTCTACAAACCTCACAAGAGGATGATATGGAACACCGCTTACCTCAACATGCAACACATACAGTAAAGGATGGGGATCTACCTCCACCGGACTCATGAATATAAAATAAGAACAACCTTCAAGACCAGCCAGGTTTTCATACATACATTAGAAGCACTCATGATCACAAAAACTGAAAAGGATAAGCACAAAAGCACAGCGTGAACTGCGGTCGAGCAGACATCCGTTTGGCACAGCAACCAAGAGTGCAATGGGGAATTACCAGCAGGCTACTGTGCCTACTCAACACAATTGGGAACATAGGGCAACCATACAATGATACCAGACCCATAGGAATTCCTTAATTTTGGTCGTAGCAAAACAGAAATAGTGTAACCATATAGGCCTAAATGACGAGGGTTTGTATTCATGTAGGAACAACTGTTAAATGTAAGAATAATCAATTAAGTTATGCTTGTCTAACAGTGCTCCCTACAAATCATAAAATACATTCTAACTAAAATATAAAGCTGCCATTGGTTAATGCAGTATGTTTAGCTTTTTGAAATCAACATAAACATACTGTTCACAAACAGGAGATACAGTATATATTTATTTTAATATGATCATAAATTTATATAGTAGAGAAATATTACTTATTAAAATAAGTTAGCCTATGCTAGAATGAATGTTATTGCAATACAGTAATTTTCTTTTTTCTTTAGTGGGAATGGGTGTGTACAGTACACACTTAACTGTACAAATGACACTAGTGGAAACGTAAGTGCATATACTGAGAAAGCATAACATAAAGATAGAACTTTGTTGATGGGACCAATAACATAGTATATAGAGCAATAATCCCTCCCTTATTAACATATATCAATCTAAAGGGGGTACAGATAAGGTCATAGTGCTGATAAGGGAAAGTAACCTAGGCTAGCATAGGTCAGGTTCCTCCCCAAAATGTGGTCTAACCACATAGACTCCTTTAAGGAGTCTCTGTCTAACCATGTCCAGCCTATCCATATATGTGATAGAATCCAAAGAAATAAAAACTATTCAGCATTGAGTATGTACTTGAAATAACAATTATACAATCGTATCAGATAAAACACTGAGACTCTAATCATCAATCCACAAGCACTGCTCATTTACAAACTTTCCACCCATCCAGTACAGACAGGGATGAGTACTGTCTTGCAATCAAAAGTGCGGTGCAGTTATAGGTGATTATGAAAGAGGGAAGGAGATGTCTGAGAGATTTCTGTATCTTTATTCATTTAGGCACAATTGATAAGAATTACACATACAGTATTTTGATTGGCTAAATGAGAATGTGTGTCCGGATTGAATTACTGATGAGGGGGAGCTTGAGTGAAGAGATAATCAAGTTATTTGTCTAAGAGAATGGATTGTCATCAATCCTGCACTAAGCTCTCTAAATGGTTGTACAATACAGTTGCGATGGCACTGTAAACTCGACCGATAAAACCTCTACCTATTACTGATGTTCCCTATGCTTTGCTAAGGGGTTATAATTTGGTACAAGTAGATGGCACCACAGACTGTTAAATGGTAGAAAACAGTCTCCTGTGTTTATTTAAGGATGCATTTCCTTTGCATTTGCCTGCTTATACCAATTCTGAATCTTCAAGTGACCTTCACTGAATGCTTAGATGAAGTGAGAGACTAGTACAAATGTGTCTTTATGTGGACCAAATGGTGTAAGGGCTAAATATTTTAAAAGCTTCAAATATTACACAAGAGAGTGATCATTGTGTAGAAAATAATGTGTAGAATTATAAGGAAATAAGACAGTGTAAACTGCTAAATATTACTGGAATATACTGCACAGTACTGAGAAGTTTATATGCTTGTGTCTTTCTCGATACACAGGATTAGACTATTACATTCACCATTTGGATGCATTTTGTTTAGCGGCATTTATCTTACGAACCACATGGGCAATTAATGTCAAAATTTTCATTTGTAAAGCTCAAGTCACATGTTTAAAAGAACAAGCAGGTAACATGCTTATGAATTTGTGAGCATTACTTGAATTAAGTTCAATGCGACTAAGGAATAAGATTGATTTACTAAGAAGAGCAATTTTGTGTATAGGAAGTTAGGAAGTTCAGTCATTGAAAGCTTTGTGAAAGATTCAGTCTCAGTCTACATTTTGTTAAACATATCTATAGTCACTGCAAAGATTCAGGGTGAAATAAGCCCCAACTCCAGGTGACGTAATAGCCAATCATGTTGTCCCCGACGTTGTCAATGGTCACAATAGAAACTCTTACAAATTTCAAACTATACTAACATGACAAATTCGGAGATAATTTGTATTTTTCCTAACCATACAAACCTTAGCTATTTACATTGGGTTTACTTTCGGCGTAGCTGAAATTGACGAGCCGATAGATTTCAACGAGGGTTAACTACCCCCGCGCTAGTTAGCGGGGGTAGGGGAAGGGGTAGCTTGCTACCCCTCCCCCCCCACACACACCGGTGATTTGCTTCACTTCACTTAGAGGTAGGACTTGACTTGGGGGACAGGGCTGGCGGGCAAATATGTGTAAATAGCTAAGGTTTGTATGGCTAGGAAAAATACAAATTATCTCCGATTTTGTCATTTGTTCTGTAACCGAAATACAAACCACGCTATTTACATTGGGTGACTTACCCCTTAGGAAGGGTGGAAAGTCCCCAGCCTTACTGACTTTGGCTTTACCCGGGGACTCCGACTCCAAGTGAGTAGCACTCGAGAAAAGGAGTCCCTGCACCTCACAAGTTCCTCGCTTCGCAAGGAACGTGTGGCCTACATAAGTTGTGTGTGGAGGAAAGAGCGTGACTCGTCCTATGAAGTTGACCTTGAGACCTTTAGATAGGAATCCAGGATAGGACGTTCCCAATACCACCTCGTCAGGGTATGGGGGATGCGACAGTATTAAGCTTAATACTAGGAGCACAAGGAAGCATGGTTTACCTGAAGAGGTTGAGGTCAGCTATGCGGAGACCAGGATGCTGCTTCCCCAAGAGAGGGGAGGATGAAGAAAGAAGTAAGGGCCAGACATACTCTTTCATTCACGCAGACTAAAACCAGGTAACAACGCCCTCAACCTACTGCTACTTGTCCATAAAGGAGCCTGAGGCTAGACCAGCTGTTGTGCAGCCACCACGGGGCCGATAGAAAAAGTATCGAGGCTCCTGTGGGTCACGTCCTGCAGGTAGTGGGCTGTGAAGGTCGTCTGACGCTTCCAGACCCCAGCTTGAAGTACCTGCGTCGTCACCGAGAAGTTTCTCTTGAAGGCCAGGGACGTAGCGATGCCCCTGACGTCGTGTGCCCTAGGGCGACGTGACCGAGGAGGGTCCGGATTCAAGGCGTGATGGATAACCCTTCGAATCCAAGCTGAGATGGTGTTCTTGGTAACCCTCCTCTTCGTCCTGCCTGTGCTAACAAACAATGCTTGCACCTGAGGACGAACTGCAGCTCTTCTCTTCAAGTAACACCTCAGACTCCTCACTGGACATAATAGCAGCTGGTATGGGTCGCTTGTTACAGAACGGAGACTCGCGACCCTGAAAGAGTCGAACCGTGGGTCCGGCACTCCAGGGTTCTGAGTCTTGGCAACAAACTCAGGGACGAACATGAACGTTACCTCCCCCCATCCCCTTGAATGGGTGACATCGTACGAGAGACCATGAAGTTCACTAACTCGTTTGGCAGAGGCCAAAGAGAGCAGGAAAGCCGTCTTCCAAGACAGGTGGCGATCAGAGGCCTGGCGTAATGGTTCGAAGGGAGGTCTCTTAAGAGCCCTGAGAACCCGAACCACGTTCCAGGGAGGAGGTCTCACTTCCGACTGAGGGCAGGTAAGCTCATAGTTACGTATGAGTAGAGAGAGTTCCAGCGAGGAAGAAATGTCCACTCCTTTCAGCCTAAAAGCCAAGCTTAAGGCTGAGCGAAAGCCTTTCACCGCTGAGACCGAAAGGCGCATTTCCTCCAGCAAATAAACGAGAAACTCCGCTATTGCTGGAATAGTGGCATCGAGTGGAGAGATACCCCTCCCACGACACCAACCACAAAAGACTCTCCACTTCGCCTGGTAGACTCCCTCAGAGGACTTTCGCAGGTGCCGAGACATTCTCTCTGCAACCTGTTGCGAAAAGCCTCACTCCGTGAGGAGACGCTGGACAGTCTCCAGGCGTGAAGCCGAAGCGAGGCTACGGCTTTGTGGAAGATGTTGCAATGTGGTTGTCTGAGTAGCTCGTGTCGTGGGGGAAGTTCTCTCAGGAGCTCCGTCAGGAGCTGCAGAAGGTCCGGGAACCATTCCGCGTGATGCCATAGCGGAGCTATCAAAGTCATCGACAAGTTGACCGATAGTCTGGTCCTGTTGAGCACCCTTCTCATCAGACAGAACGGTGGGAAGCTGTACACGTCGATGTTGTCCCACCGCTGTTGGAAAGCATCTTGCCAGAGTGCCTTGGGGTTCGGGACTGGGGAGCAGTACAGGGGCAGTTTGAAATTCAAAGCTGTCGCGAACAGATCCACGGTCGGGGAACCCCACAAAGTCAGGACTTTGTTGGCTATCTGAGGATCCAAAGACTACTCGGTACTCGCTATCTGCGAAGCCCTGCTCAGACTGTCGGCGAGCACATTCCTCTTGCCAGGAATGAAGCGAGCTGATAGTGTTATCGAGTGGACTTCCACCTCAGAATCTCTACCGCAAGATGGGATAGCTGCTGCGAAAAAGTACCTCCCTGCTTGTTGATATAAGCCACTACCGTGGTGTTGTCGCTCATCACCACCACGGAGTGACCCGCCAGGGTCCGTTGGAACTGTTGAAGAGCCAGGAAAACGGCCTTCATTTCTAGCAGGTTGATGTGCAGGTACTTTTCTGATTCTGACCAAAGGCCTGAGGTCCTCTGGTTCAGAATGTGCGGCCCCCACCCTTCTTTTGACGCGTCCGAAAACAGTGTCAATTCCGGGGGGAGGACGAGAAGATCCACTCCCTTTCGCAGGTTCTCGTTGACCAGCCACCACCGCAGGTCCGCCTGTTCCGAAGGTCCTATCGGGACCAGGAAGTCCGGGGAATCGGATCCTTGATTCCACCGGGACTTGAGCCGCCACTGCAGGGATCTCATCCTGAGACGGCCGTTTGGAACCAGACGAGCCAGGGAGGACAGGTGACCTAAGAGACGCAACCACGATTGGGCAGGAAGCTCTTCTCGCCTGAGGAAGGGTTCCGCCACCCTCCTCAGCCTTGCTATCCTGTCGTCTGATGGAAAGGCTTTGTGGAGATTGGTGTCTAACAACATGCCTAGATAAACCAGTCGTTGGGACGGCTGCAGAGAGGACTTCTCGAGATTTACCACGATCCCCAGATCCTGGCAAAGTCCCAGAAGCCTATCTCGGTGTCGAAGAAGGGTCGACTCCGAGTCTGCTAGGATCAGCTAGTCGTCCAGATAACGGAGGAGACGGATGCCGTTCCTGTGCGCCCAAGAAAAAAATCAGGGTAAACACTCTGGTGAACACCTGAGGTGCTGTGGAGAGACCGAAACACAGCACCTTGAACTGGTAGGTCTTGCTGTCTAGGCTGAATCTCAAGTACTTCCTGGAAGACGGATGGATTGGGATCTGGAAGTACGCGTCCTTCAGATCCAGTGTGCACATGAAGTCTTGTGGTCTCACCGCAAGTCTGACCGTGTCCGCTGTCTCCATGCTGAACCGAGTTTGCTTGACAAACTTGTTCAGAGCTGAGAGGTTGATGACGGGTCTCCAGCCTCCAGACGCCTTCTTTACAAGAAAGAGTCGACTGAAGAAGCCTGGGGAGCCGTCGACGACCTCCTGGAGAGCATCCTTCTTGAGCATGGTCTCGACTTCCGCCCGAAGGGCTAGCCCCTTTACCGATCCCATGGCATAGGAGCTCAACAACACTGGATTCGCTGTCAGGGGAGGTTGAGATGTCGTGAATGGGACGCAATACCCTTGGCCGATCACGGAGACTGTCCAAGCATCGGCCCCATGTTGCTGCCACCTGTGCACGCAACTTTGAAGGCATCCCCCCACAGGTGGACACGCGGGGGAACTGCTACTCCTAGCGTTTGCAGCCGCAGCCGCTCCCTCTAGGAGTCTTGCCTCCCCTGGAGGACTTACCGCCCCTCTTGTCCTTGGCAGGAAAGGGCTGGGGCTTAGACACCACTTTCTTAGCTGCCGGCGCCTGCTTCGGTGTCTTGCGAGGCTGCTGCTGATGTTGCTGCGGAGCTGGAGGCTTGTAGGGCCGAGATGCAAGGGCCCTTTGGAGAAGGGAGTCCTGGCTAGACTTCCTCCACCTCTCAGCTGTTCGTTCCATGTCTTGGGGCTCAAACAAATTCCCCCCAAGGAGGGGGGCGTGTCTGAGCCTGCAGACATCCACGGCGGGGACCTTCGGATGGATCTTCTCGGTCAGGCATCACGACGCTTCAGCACCGAGTTGGCCCACAAGTTGGTAACCTGATGTGCCAGGAACTCGATGGAGCGAGTGCCCGAGAGGAGGAAGGTCTCCAGGCCCTTCCTATTGCTCTCCTTAGACAGATCCTCGGAGCGCAATAGGATGCCTAGAGAACCTAGCCAGACATCCAGCCACGAAGTGGCCTGCATGGCACACTTTGCGACCTTCTCATGGCTTAGGATCTCCGACGCCGAGAACGTCACCTGCCGGGCGGAGAGCTTCTCAAGAGGAACTCCCCTAGTAAGCTCTTCTACCGAATGGTGGAGGGGAAGAGCTTGTTCCCGGCAGAGGAACGACTGGAGGAAGCGAGTACTGCGAGCTGAGCGTTGGCCCTGGCTCTGGCACTCTTCAGCCCCTGGGACCAGGGCAGAGCTTTGGGGGCTTCTGAGTTCCATAAACCTGATCCAAGACCGTGTCCTTGCCTTCACGGGGGGCGATCACAGGGTCCATGAACCCGTTGAGCTGTCTCATCAGGCCCAAGACCTGCCAGAAGGCATGCTCAGACTCTGGCTGCTCTGCTCCCTGCGGACTGGCAGCTAAGTCTCCTGTCCCCGGAAGCTCTTCCTGGGGAAACACGTGGACGTTCTCCCGGGGTCTGTCTGGTTCCTGACGAATACGTGAAGAAGACTTCGGCAACGTCTTGGAGTCCTTGGGTTCCCTCCTGGGTGGGATACAAGACTCCAGCAAAGAGGTCTGGTAGGCACCTTCCGCGCGAGACGATTCTCCTCCACGAGGAGGTGACTCCCCCCTTGGTGCCGAGGGGGAGACTGCCGCCTCACTGGACTCTCCCGAGGACGGAAAAGCTTCGTCTACGGGAGAAGGAGAAAACGACCGCGAAGGGGACGGGGCCTTCCTGACGGACCTCTTAGGAACCAACTTCTCCCTGGGAGAAGTCACCACGAAGTCCACTCCTCTCCTTCTCTTCAGCGGGGGCGAGGCCGTCGCTGGCTTGTATCCTAGATTGGCGAGTGCCGGCTTCATAGCCTTCACTAACGCCCGCATCAGAGGACCAAACCAGGACTGCCGACACAGAGTCCGAAATTCCCGCTGGAGGGAAGGGGATCGGGCGATCCTTCGAAGTGTACACCACTGGACCTGCCTGCAAAAAAGGAGGGGAAGAAAGTTGCCTTGACCTCTCCGAAGGTCCTTCCTTGTCCTGCAAAAGAGACCTGCGCTTAGGTGAAGGCGATCCCGACTGCGACCTGGCGACACGGGTCCCTGCTGCTGCTGCGAGCTGCGGAACCCGACGCGAACGGGGGTCGTGCCGACGCTCGCGCGATGGTGATACCAAAGAGTCGCCACGAGGGGCTGTTGGAGCATGGGCGCGCAATCGCACGGAGACAAACGAACGCGGGGACGATCGCGCGCGCGGGCGCGTAGGCGAGTGAGCGTGTGGGCGAGCGGGCACGTGGACGAGCTGGCGAGTGAGCGTGTTGGCGAGTGAACGCGCTGGCGCGTGGGCGAACGAGAGCGCTCAGGAGACCGCTGAGGGCCAGGGGACCAATAGTGTCCAGGAGACCTGTGACGCGTGGGCGATCTATGGCGAGTCGGCGATCTATGGCGCGTTGGCGAACGCTGGCACGCAGGCGAGCGATGGTGCATTGGCGCATGGTGGCGCGTTGGCGAGCGATGGCGCGTAGAACGCGCAGGCGAGCGACCGCGCGTGGGCGAGCTGATAGCAGGGGACCTATGTTTCTCCGGATCTGCTGGGCGCTGACGCGTAGGAGAGTTCTTGCGCACAGGCGATGGATCACGAGGGGGATCTGGAGATCGCCGGCACTCAGGGGAACGCTGACGCGCTGGTAATCGTTGACGCGCAGGAGATCGCTGACGAGCAGGAGAACGTTGACGCGACGTAGATCTCTGTCGCGCTGGAGAACGCTGGCGAGCAGGGAGACGGCGCGTAGAAGGCTGTGCAGGAGCTATCGGCTCGACGCGCAAAGCGAACGCTCGCGAGTGGGCTCAGGAAGAGGAGGCGCGTGGGCCTGCAGGAACTCTAGATGTACGCGCAGGAGACCGCGCGCGTTGCTGCGCGGGAGAAAGCTGACGAGCAGGATCGCGAGGGCGAGGAGAAGTTGAGTCCTTGCCCAAGTCCTGAACCGGAGTTCTAGGGCGCGTGGGCGAGCGTGGGTGCACAGGGCGCGTGTCAGGAACGGAAGCGCAGGTGCGCGTTGACGAGCAGGAGATCTAGTGCGCTCAGGAGACCGTTGGCGCGCTGGGCGCACAGCAGGAACAGGAGGATGTTCGTTGTCCTTAGGAGAGCGCTGGCGAGCAGTAGGGCGTTGATCATCAGAAAAGCGCTGGCGAACAGGAGAGCGCTGACGAGCAGGAGAGCGCTGACGAGCAGGAGAGTGCTGACGAGCAGGAGAGCGTTGGTGTGCTACTATGCGTGAACGCGCAGAAGGGCGCGCAGGGGAACCCTGACGCGCAAGGGAGCGCCCACACCGTGGGCGACATCCCTTTGCCCCGAAGGGACCAGTGCCCGTCGGCTGACGAGATCAGAAGACTGCTGGCCGTCTGCACAGGAAGTAGAAGGTCTGGAAGGCGTGGGAGAACGTGAACGATCCCCGGAGAGGTCTAAGGACGCGGCTGCTACAGACTGCTTCTGGCGAGGAGAGTCCCCATCGGAGGACGGAGGAGGAGAAGACTTGAAAAGGCGCCTCTTGACACCCTTATAGGGAGACGGGAGGCCCTTGCGGCGAAGCAGACGATGAGCCTTACGGCAAAGGCGGCCACGAGGGAGGTCGTCAGGATCATCAGTCCTCCGAAGAGGAGTCTCAGTCAGAGTGCTCCCCGAGGGGGAGACTTAGCCACAGGAGAGCCCGTAGGACCCCCTTCCCCCTCCGAAGGATGTACAGAAGGGGGAGGAGAGCCTTCAGCAACGTCATCAACATCAGGAGCCGTGGAGGTTTGACCAGACTCATTGGAAGCCTCTGCCACCACGATGTCGACGATAGACAGAGGATCTACCTCTGCTATCACCGGCGACTGCTTGAAAGCGGCCCCCAACTGAATAAGGTCAAACAGGGCTTCCTTGGAGGGCAGGCCCTTAAGCCCCAAGGAATCCCAAAGCTGAAAAAGGTCATCATTATACACAGAATTAGCACTATCAAAATCCTCCCCAGGAGGAGGAGGGGGGACCGTCCCGCTATGGGAGGCGACGCCCTCTCCCGCACCCCGAGGTCGGGAAACAGAATTAGGGCCTGCGCTCCCACTCGGCGGCCTCTCACTAGAAGCCGGACGAGGGGGAGCTTCGGAGGAGGTTTGGGCGGCGGAAGAAGAGTCCCGAGAGCCTTCCTCCTTCAAGGCAACCCTCGAAGGAGAACGGTCTCTCTTGGACTTCTTCTTACGCCGGCGGGCAAACCTCTCCCACTGGGAGGCAGACCACTCCCTACACTCACTACATGTATTTTCCCTATCACACCGTCGGGTGTGAGGATCGGTATCCACCGCAGACATAAAGGTACTGCAAGGGCGGCCGGCAATCCCAGGGCACTTGCGCATGATGAACACCAAAGGGCGAGGCCAACTTCAAACACACAAAGCTGAGGAAAAGCAAAGAAAAGATTAAGGCTGTCAAAAACGAGGACGAAAGACAGACACGTCTGCACATCGTCCGAGCCAAAAGTGAAGTGAAGCAAATCACCGGTGTGTGTGGGGGGGGGGGGAGGTGTAGCAAGCTACCCCTTCCCATACCCCCGCTAACTAGCACGGGGGTAGTTAACCCTCGTTAAAATCTATTGGCTCGTCAATTTCAGCTACGCCGAAAGTAAACCCAATGTAAATAGCGTGGTTTGTATTTCGGTTACGGAACAATTATGTGTTGTAACCACTAGTAATGTGGGAGAGACAACATGATTGGCTATGACATTATCAGGGGATGGGTCTTATTTCACCCAAACTCTGAGGCAACTACAGTATCGTGAAACATCAAGGATATATTGATTTGTTTTCATAAACAGTGTTACAGTGCTTGTTTGTTAACATATATTCAATACATTAATTGAACCTAAGGAATATTTTCAGTGAAGAGTTCACTGGATTGAGGACTGTGCATATATGTACAGTAGTTTCATTGATTTAGGTAAGCACTGTATCAAGTCAAGTGTTTTCTTACAGTTTCACTATACAGTATGTGAAAAGTTAGTGTAGTATCAGGCATGTAAAATAATAAAAGTATCAAGGCTAGTTTTTAGCTTATTATTAAAGGTAAAACAGTGTACTAAAGCAAATATATGAAATTTTATGTTTGTGGATAGATGAATAAAATAAAAGTGAAAATATGCTTCATTCTGTTCTCTAGAGCTCCAATTCTCTAATCCTCAAAACAATGAAATACTCCCAAGAGAGCCTCTAATAACATGTTTAAGAAGTTGTAAATCAAATCCATATATTCTTTTTGCTGTTTTAAAACAGGCTAACATTAGTGATGCAAAAATTGTTAAGAAAAGATATCAGCCGGGAATCAATCAATGAACTGGATACTGAACAGTGTGATTAAATGTGCACTGAATTTCATATCTTTATGGTTAGTCTTGTCAATGTTACTTGAACACAGTATCATTATACATATGCCCAAACTTATATCCAATTCCATACACAACCTTTCAAATGTTGTGTGTGTGATGTTACAATTACAGTACGGTACAGTACTTGATCCTAAACACTATTCATTTGGGCAGGCTAGTATTCTATAGTAAAGTTGTCGAATAAAGACTGTGCCTTTTGATTTCTATTTACCTCAAAAGAATATTTTTGTGGCTGTGACTTAATTACAAACTTAATGCAAACTGCAATTATTTATAATTTTTATTTCTTTGGATTCTATACACTAATAATTTGAGATAGCAGAGCCTAAACTTGTACTGTATTCATAATTCCTTTTCTGGGTCGACCTGTGATGCCCGGTGAAAAGGTCCTTCTTGTCACTTTTCTGATATAAATACTTCCAAATACAGTATACCAGAGAAAGTTAAAGCATGGAATGCAGAGGTTACTACCTTCGCCCGAGCACCCTAAGGGCGTCGTGTATAAAGATAAGGCGTGTGAAAACCACTATTCACAGGTCGTCTTCCATTTAGATAATTCCTCCGCCAATAAGGGATGAGTCGCTACAGCAGCACTAACCAAACCAACCTAATCCACTCCACCGACGCCCAACTCGAGCGCCATCTACGAATCCTTCTTTTTGGACTCATCAGCGACGCTACCTTTGTTGTTTTGTGTGAATTTTTGGCTGTGTTTTTGGATATCTTCGCAATGGCTGAAGCTCTCCTTCCACCTGCACCAATGTTAAAACTTTTACCCCCAGGCTCTTTGGAAATTTCCAACCCTTAACCCCCAAGGGGTTATTTTTTCCCAGCACATTTTGCAGTGTATTTTTCTTAAATTGCTCTAACAGCCTTAATTTTTGTCATAGAGAGGTCAGGTTGGTCTCATTCTCTTGGAAAATGCCTGAATTTTTTCAAAACATTTTCAAAAATATGAAAAAAAAATTTTTTACAGCATTTTTTTGCAAGGACATACCGGTACGTCCATGGGGGTCAAGGGATGGGTTTTGTGAAACGTACCATAGATTGTTTTGGCATTATTTTTGACCCGGGCTTGTTCGCCTTATTTACATTTTGCGAGTGTTTTAGTGCGTCGGCTTGATGCCGCCCCACGTTCTACGCGGGCATTGTTATCGCTTTGTAAGGACAGTGAGACAAGCGTCACCAAGATCAACTGATACTTTATTTGAATGCGCACGGAAATACATAACAAGGTGCGGACGGAAACGTAGGATTACATTGGCGCCAAGTCAGATTGAAGTGCCCGCCAAAATATATGTGTTTTCTTACCCTTACAAATATATGAATTATGGGTTAACAAAAACATGTCATGAAACGATACATATATCAAAATGTAGCTCTGGTAGAGCGGAATATATATACATAGGACACCACAGTGTGGCGAAGAGAGAATTTAAATAAATAAGTAGTTTGTCGATTTTCTGGACGACGAAGGGATCGGTGTCCTTACAAGTACTCCCCCCCCCAAGACATCGGGCGGCGTAGAGGGCTGATGATCAATCTTTGTATCTCTTCGGGCGTCGGAGGGTTCCTCTTGTTTTTGAACGGAGGGGCGCGCTGGCGGTCGGTGTAAGGATCTCTTCCTCTTGACGTCGTTTGATGATTTTTCCTTCGTTGGGCGGCTTGTTTTGTGGCGGAACTCTGGGTCTGCCAGGTCCAGCGGAGGCGGTGTCGCTTCCTTCGAGAAACGCTGGTTTCACGCGGTCTATTGAGACCCAGTCCTCTTGGCCATGGAGGTCGAGAAGGAAGGCTTTCGTTGTCTTTTTAATAACCCGGTAGGGACCTCGATAAGGTCTAGTCAGTGGTTGTCGATGAGCGTCGACACGGATGAAAACGTACTCGCAGTCATCCAGGCTTTTTGGCTTGAAGTGCTGATGAGGGAAAGAATTCGCCAGGAACTGCGAGCGCTTCCCCGTAAACTTTTTCGGAGGGCGAAGGTTCGCCGTCTGCGCAAGGGGCGGTGCGAAGGCCAAGGAGTACCCAAGGAAGTCGTGATTTCCAGACCCCGTCGGTACAGCTCGCCATCAGGGACGCCTTGAGGGCGCGGTGCGTTCGTTCGACCATGCCGTTTGCCGCGGGGTTGTATGCCGTGGTGCTGTGGAGCGTCGTCCCCATCAGGTTCGCCAAAGCCAGCCATATTTCTGAGAGGAAATATGGCTGGAACGCCAAACCTGCTCACCCAGCTTGACAGGAGGGCTTCGGCACATGCTTGAGTCGTAGCTTCGGTCATCGGCGATGCCTCCAACCACCTCGTGGAGCGATCGATGATCGTAAGTAGGTAGCGAGCGGATCCAGAAGGGGGCAATGGTCCCACGACGTCGATGTGTATATGTCTGAAACGTCTTTTTGGCTGGGGAAAATCGCCCACCCCCGATTCGGTGTGACGGCTGACCTTGCTTGACTGGCAGTTGATGCATGACCTCGCCCATTCCCGGGCGTCCTTTTTTATCCCTGGCCAGACAAACTTTTCAGACAGAAGGCAAGCGGTGGTGCGTCCTGAGGGGTGCGAAAGTCCATGGATGATATCGAATATTTTCCTTCTGCAGGAGGCTGGTACCCAGGGACGAGGGCGGCCCGTGCTGGTGTCGCAAAGAATAGTTACTCCTGCTGGTCCGAGGGGAACCGCACTTATCTTGAGCGCGGATGGCTCCGTCAGGTGAACCTGTGCTTCTCGGTCGGTGCGTTGTTCGGTTGCGAGATTGGCGTAGTCGATTCCCAGGTGGATCGCGTCAATTTCAATCCTTAAAAGGGCGTCCGCGACTGGGTTTTTCTTTCCTGGGACGTAACGTATGGTGCACCCGAATTCGGCGATTGATGCGAGATGACGTTGTTGTCGGGATGACCATGCGTCCGTTGATTTCGTGAAGGCGTGGACGAGGGGTTGATGATCCTTTGCAATCGTGAAGGGGGTACCCTCCAAGATGTGCCTGAAGTGGCGGACGGCGAGGTAGACGGCAAGGAGTTCCCTATCGAAGGTGCTGTATCTTGTTTCGGTGGGTTTCAATTTCTTGCTGAAGAATGCCAGCGGTCGAGGAGAACCATCGACGAGTTGCTCAAGCACAGCCCCGCAGGCGACGTTGCTGGCGTCGGTCGTTAGTCGCAGGGGCGCGTTGTCGTCGAAATGAGCCAGGGTGGTGGCATTCGCAAGGGCATCCTTCGTCCGAGCGAATGCCTGTTGCTGGGGCAAGCCCCACTCGAGTTTTTTTGCTTTTCCTTTCAGGATGTCGTCGAGGGGTGACAGGGTTTGTGCGATGTTGGGGATGAAGCGCCTGTAGTAATTGACCATTCCCAAGAACTCCTGAAGTTGGCGAATGGTCGTAGGTATTGGGAACTTCCTGATGGCGTCGACTTTGGTTGTCATGGGTTTTACCCCGCGCGAGGATACACGGTGACCAAGGAAATCCCCTCCCTCCGCACCGAACGTACATTTGTCGAAGCGTACGACTAGGCCGTTCTCCTGTAGGCGCTTTAGGACGGTGCGGACGTGTCCCCGGTGTTCCTACTTGGTTTTCGAGAATATCAGGATGTCGTCGACGGAGCAGACGCAGAAAGGTAGGTCACCCAGAATGCTATCCATTAGTCGTTGGAAGGTTGCCCCGGCGTTGCGTAGACCGAAGGTTGAGTATGCGAAGGTGTAGGATCCGAACGGCGTTACAATGGCAGTTTTCGGGATATCTTCCGGGAATACGGGGACCTGGAAGTAAGACTTGAGAAGGTCCATCTTGGTAAAAAAACCTTGCGCCGTGCAACGCGTTCGTTAGGTCCTGCATGTTGGGCAGAGGGTAGTGATCGGGCGTTGTGATGAGGTTGAGGCGCCTGTAGTCGCCGCAAGGTCTCCAGGACCCGTCCGGCTTTTTAACCATGTGCAGGGGTGATGCCCAGGGGCTCGATGCTTTCTTACAGATACCCATGCGTCCCATGTCCTCGAAGGCGCGTTTGGCATCCTTCAGTTTCTGAGGTGGGAGGCGGCGGAATTTGGCGTGAGTGGGAGGTCCTGTCGTTGTGATGTGGTGGTAGATGCCATGCTTGGACGGAGAACCTGGCGAGTGTCGGAGCTCGGGCCTGAAAACCTCAGGAAACTCTCGTAGGAGGTCGGCGTAGGGGTGCGTTGTTACGGCGGATACGGACATTGTTGCAGGGCCATGTTCTAGGGCGCGAGACTGGCAGGTCCCCGTGTCGATGAGACGTCTGTTAGCGACATCGACGAGGAGTCCATGGTGGGCGAGGAAATCCGCACCGAGGAGGGGGCGATTGACGTCGGCGATAGCGAAGGGCCAAGAATACGAACGGCCCATGATAGATATCTTGAGGGTCTTGATTCCATAGCACCGTATGGGAGATCCATTGGCGGCGATGAGTGAGGGAGCGTTTTTGTCGGGACCACGGTCTAGGTCGGACTTCGAAGGAGGGAACGTTGACTGCATTGCGCCGGTGTCCACCATGAGTCTACGGTTGGAAATGGTATCGAGGATACAGAAACCAATCTTGTTATGGTTAACTGCGGCCGCGATGGTGGCAGGTGGATGCTTCTGGCGTCGTCTTCTAGGGAAACTGCATGGTGCTCTACATTTCTTGGCGTCACTGCCGAACTGTTGGTGGTAGAAGCACCATGCTGGGTTAGGCCTAGGGTTTGGTCGCGTCGGTTGTGGTGGTTTCTTTCTTGATAGAATGTTGATCTCGTCGTCCTCGAGGGCCATTGCCGAGGAGTCTATGGATGAGCAGCTGCTGAAGGAGGAGAACGGAGGCGGTGTTGACGATGATGCTCCGAGGCGAGATGCTTTGGAGGCCTCGTGGAGCTTCTGAGCCTTCAACAGGAGTTCGTTCATCGGGAGCGTGTCGGCGTCTGTCAATTGGGCCCGTACGTCCTGTGGTAAGCGTCGAAGAAAGATCTCGCGAGATAAGCTAATCTCACGTCGTCGGCCGTTGCTGTCTGTTTCGGGGAGCATGAGCAGGCCGGTTAGCTCGTCCCACGCCTCGACAGGAGAGGTGTCACCCATGGGCTTGCCGGCGAGGTCCAGTACTTTCTGTGCCCTTGCTGAGACGGAGAGGGAGTAGATACCGATGAGTTTCGTTCTCAGGTCGTCGTTTGAAACTTGGCCGGCCTGGGCGTCGAGCCATGGGGAAATCTTGTCGAATACTTCTTCAGGTATGGAGGTGAAAACGATGTCAGCCTTGGCGCAGGAGTCGCTGAGTCTAGCGACGCGGAAGAGTACGTCCGCTCTCAGGAACCAGGAAGCGGTGTTGTGTTGAGAAAAGGGCGGCAGTTTGACTTTGGGCGTGGAGGCGAGGCCGTTGGGTGCGATGGGCGTGTTGCTTCCTACATCGTGGCCAGACGACGAGTCGGCGAAGAGGTGAGAGGTTGATATGTCGGTTAAGCTCATCCTACTGCCTTACGTTCACCGAAGTGTGGGAGAACCAAAGGCAGGTTCTTGCCTAAGGTAACGGAGTATGTAGAAGGTAGCACGGCCGTAATAAGTCCGTTAATGGCAAAGCCAAAACCGCTGATGCTACTTTCAACTCCGGGGTCACCAGTTGTAAGGACAGTGAGACAAGCGTCACCAAGATCAACTGATACTTTATTTGAATGCGCACGGAAATACATAACAAGGTGCGGACGGAAACGTAGGATTACATTGGCGCCAAGTCAGATTGAAGTGCCCGCCAAAATATATGTGTTTTCTTACACTTACAAATATATGAATTATGGGTTAACAAAAACATGTCATGAAACGATACATATATCAAAATGTAGCTCTGGTAGAGCGGAATATATATACATAGGACACCACAGTGTGGCGAAGAGAGAATTTAAATAAATAAGTAGTTTGTCGATTTTCTGGACGACGAAGGGATCGGTGTCCTTACAGCTTGTTTACATGCCCTCGGGTTTTTATGTCATGCTAGGTTCTTTTTAATCTTAAGTTAGATTATTGGCCATAAGCCGTTATCTAGAACCGATTTCCTTTTAAGTGCTTATGAGTCACTTTTGAGTCCGCGTTATTTTGTTATTTGTTAACGAAGAATAGCGTTCGGGGTTTTATTATAGTTTGGTACCCTACCCTTTGGGTTGGCGTTCGCTCTTTACGAGTTTTTCTGTTTTTATCCGTTCAGAGTTCCAATTTCCCTTTTCGCTAATCTTCGTGACATATCTATCTTGCATTTTTATTTTGTAATACGGACATTTGTGTTATGTATTTATTGGGTTCGCGTTTATTCTAGTTCGAGCTTAGTAACCTTCGAGTGTGAGAGGCTGGAGTTTCCCATTTTCTGTTTCACCCGTTTTCTGTTTCATTACGGTTTCGGAATATTTTTCTCACAGATTCTGGTTCTCCCCCTCTCTATCTCTCCCCTCTGGGATTATTATTTTCGTGGTTAGACGAATTCATTTTTATTTTTACCAGGTTACAGTACTTTGTTTGTTCTAATAGGCTAGTGATTATCTTTTACATTGGTCCTGTCGTGTCAGAGTCTCTTATTCTAGGTTAGTTTGGCCTGTTCTCGAGCCGCCACGTTGTTCCCCCTCCACATTAGTCCCACCCTACTCCCCGCTCCGGCCTGGGCATTGGGTCTGGACCCCACTATTCTGGAACTCCCTCATAGTTTTCCACTAACGTACTGAGCTGGGAACACATTACTTCCTATTACTCCAGTGCTCCCCTTCGACTGGGAATCCTCCCCTCGATGGCCCCCAGCACCTTGACTCTGGCTACGGCCCCGTTACACGACAAACCCCTATTCTCCGCTCCCTCCCCCTGGACTCTCCGGTAGGCTCCCTACCAGAGATCTTCCGGAGATCTTTTTTATATATATTTTAATCAATCAAGGACCATCCTTCCCCCCCGCCGGAACTCCGACGCACTACGGAGCTTTCCATCCTTGCCACTACGCCTACTTTCATTGGATATTACAGTAATTACTTAAGAGCTCCGGCTCCTCGTGAATTCACACATAAGGCACTCCGGTGCACTACGGAGTATCCCTTTCCTAAACATTTCCTATTCTCGATGCAGTAATTACAGCGGAGCTCCGGCTCCTTATATGATCACGAACCCATTAATACACAGCATATAAAACCCCCCTTTATCCTTAGCTCTTACTATTAAGCATATTACCTAACCTTTAGGTTAAGTTTGAGCCTCCGGGAGTTCTTGTACTTATATGATTCTTTATATTACAGAAAGTGTGGTGTGCCACCAAAGGTTGTGCGGCGACCTTCACCGATCCGGTAGGCCACGACGTCTGCCGGTCGCATGCCCACTGTGCTATCTCTTTCGCCCGGGAAGCAGGCCAGACCCCGTATATGGTCTGGTTTCTGGAGTCTTGCACGCTCTGCTATGAGCTCTCGTCGCTTTTCCTCAATGATGAGGTAAGATTTCTCAATGGTACCACTCATTCTGTTGTTGTTGTTTTGAGATTTCTTCTTTGTAGACGATGGCAGTTATTCATAAATTGATTTCAACTTAATCTGTTTTTCCTTCTGCTGATAGCTTATCAGTGCCCTTCCTAGTTCGTTCTAACGTTATCCCCTCTTTCAGGCTGACGAGGATTCTCTCAAGGCGGCCAGAACCAGCCTCCGGACCTGGGTCTCTGGATTCGGGAGGAACGCCCCTCAAGGCTGCCCCTACCTGCTGGATGGGGACATGGCCTCCCGGCTCTTCCCTGGTTCTCCCTCGGCCGCCGTACCAACTGAACTAGCAACTCCCTTGATTGAAGTTCTCAGAGTGGCACTGCCCGCAGAAGATGAACAACAGCTTTCTGGAGACGTCTCCGCTCTTGACATCCACGTCGAACCGATGGATGAGCAGGTAAGTGGTGTGGAGGACCTGGCAGAATCTTTTCTATCTCCTACTCCTTCCTCTTCCTCTTCCTTCCTCGGCTTTGACAAGCCTTCGGCTTCTCCTTGGGACGGCTCGATGTCGGTCCGCCCCAAGGTTAAGCCAGTAAAAAAGCAGAAACCCAAACCCATTAATCCAGCTTCGCCTCCAACCTTGTCACCAATCCCTGGACCTTCCTCAGCTCCTGACATCCCTGTGATGTCAAAGACCCCTCCTCCTTCTAAAGGACAGAGGGGTAAGTCCGCTAAAGCCAAGGCTGCAGCTGCGGTTAGCTCCTCGGAACCCCCTGTAACCTTGACTATGGTAACAAGAGTTGATGGAGTCGAAATTGGAGAAGCACTCTGCCGTAATGACAGAGCTAAATGACATGGTGGCTAGTCTTCTCCGCTCCGGATTTCAACCAGCTCCGGTTGTAGGCCCTGACACATCCAAGCTACCGCCGTTCGACAAGAACAATCCTTGGCGGTTCGCTCGTCATGCTCCTTACTTGGACGGCACCCTGACTCTGGAAGGCTTGGGTACCCGCCCTTTGGATGACCTGGAGTTCTACCCCCCTGACCTCCAGTTCCCTTTCAATGGGTTTGTCCGCCTGAAGGAACATGCCCTCGTCCGGATGGACAAAGTGCCGAAGGAGACAGTCATATTTCCTAAGGAGCAAGCCCAAGCTGTCTGGGCTCGTACACTATCAGAATGGGGATGCGTTAACTCCAAGTTGACCCCCCACAAAGGTTCTTATACCATTTTTATGACTCCTCCGTCTATCCCAGCTCCTCTTACTGACAAAGTAGCGGAGCTGACCGTCCAAGCCATCAAGGACGGCATCCCTATGCCAACCCTTAAAGAGACGGACCCCACCTCTCTCCTTGTACCAGGCCCAAGCGACTTTTGGCAAGATGTCTCGTCCACCTTTACTGTAGGTAAACTTGACCCGGACTGCGCCTCCTCCCTCTTTTCAGAGAAACTCCCCAAACTCCCAGATCACTTGCTGAAAACGGAGTTTGAGTCGAGAAACAGGCTAGCTAGATCACTCAACTCTCTGGTCTCCTCTGAGTTGATAGCCGCCCTTTATAATGAGGAACCACTCTTTCGGGTACTGGCGAAAAGTCTTCTACAGATTTTTCAAATAGACCTGCATGATTTTTGGACTGCGAGAACGACCTGCAGGAAACACATTCTCGCCGAGGCTTCTATTAGGCATGAGCCTAACAGACTTATTACCTCCTCCTGTTGGGGTAAAACTCTGTTCCCTCAGGAGGAGGTAGATAAAGTCCTCCAAGACGCTGCGAGGGCTAATCTAAACCTCCAAGTCAGATGGGGCCTCTCTAGCAAGAGAAAGTTTGAACCGGTTATGAGGCAACCTTTCTCTAAAAAGAAACAGAGGTCATACACTCCATATAAAACCGGTCGTGGCCAGCATCGCCAATCTCCTGGTCCACAATCTTCCACTCCATCTACCTCCAAGACCGCCCCTCCGCAACAGATCGTCTTTGTGCCGGCCCCTCAAGGTTCCCAACCTGCTTCTATGGCCACATGGATGACCTCCCCGGCTTTCAATTAAGCTTTCGAAGCCTCAGGGTCCTTTCGAGGATACCCTAGGCAGCCCGGAAGCAACAGGGCTAGAGGTCAGTTCCGCTAGCGAGGCAGACCTAGAGCCAGAGGTTCCCGAGGAGGATGAGGGGCAAAATTCAACCCCAACCAATGAGATGGATCAGGTAAGAGGGAGACTGTACCGGTTTCGGGACCAATGGACCTTCAGTCCTTGGGCCCACAGTATAGTCTCCAAAGGTCTGGGCTGGAAGTGGTCACAGGGTTCTCCACCCCCGACGGTGACCTTCTTCCAGAAGCCCACTCCAATCCTAGAGGAGTACACGAAGGACCTACTAAGGAAGAAAGCAATAAAGAGAGTGCGAACATTGAAATTTCAAGGACGCCTGTTCATGGTCCCCAAAAAGAATTCAAATGCTTTGAGTGTGGTTCTGGACCTGTCGAAACTGAATTCTTACATTCTTTGCGACAGGTTCCGTATGCTGAGTGTCTCTCAGGTGCGGACCTTACTTCCCGTGGGGCCGTCACCACCTCTATCGATCTTACCGACGCCTACTATCACATTCCGGTAGCAAGAAACATCTCCCCTTACCTCGGCTTCCGCCTAGGCAAGAAATCCTACGCGTTCAAGGTGATGCCCTTTGGCCTCAACATCGCCCCCAGAATATTTACAAACTTGGGGGAGACGGTGTTAGAACATCTCAGGAGCCAGGGAATTATGCTGATAGCTTATCTGGATGACTGGCTCATTTGGGCACCGACAGTTCGGGAATGCCACAAGGCTACAACCAAGGTGGTTCAGTTCCTACACAAACTGGGATTTCAAGTCAACTTGCAGAAATCACGCCTACAACCAGCAAGCCAATTCGAATGGCTAGGTATTCACTGGGACCTCACGAATCACAGACTATCTCTTCCCCCCAAAAAAGTCAAAGAGATAGCATCAAAGACAAAACGGTTCATCAAAAACAAACAGGTGTCAAGAAGAGCCTTAGAAAGGGTTCTCGGCTTACTTCAATTCGCCTCAGTAACAGACCTCTTACTAAAAGCCAAACTCAAGGACATCAACCGAGTTTGGAGGAAGAGAGCAACAACTCGCCTAAGAGACAAGATATCAACGATCCCTTCAGTATTAATAAGAAGACTCCGGCCATGATCGAAACCAGAGAACCTATCCAAATCGGTTCCTCTGCAGTTTCCCCCTCCCTGAGTGACGATTCACACAGACGCGTCTCTCAGTGGTTGGGGGGGCTACTCTCAACACCAGATGTTTCAGGGCTCCTGGTCCCCCACTATGAAGCAGTTCCACATAAACGTGTTAAGAGGCCATGGCGGTGTTCCTAACCTTAAAACGACTATCCCCTCCAAAGACAACTCATATCAGGATAGTCTCAGACAGCACAGCAGTAGTCCACTGCATAAACAGAGGCGGATCAAAATCTCCCAACCTGAATCAGATCCTGGTAATGATTTTTACCTTGGCTACCGAAAAGAACTGGTTTCTGTCAGCAACTCACCTGGCAGGAGTCCAGAACGTTATAGTGGACGCCCTATCCAGGACGAAACCACTGGAATCAGAATGGTCCCTAGACATGAATTCATTCCGGTGGATATCCAGGCTGGTTCCGGGTCTCCAGGTAGACTTGTTTGCGACACAACTCAACCACAAGCTTCCTTGCTATGTGGCCCGAAAAGAACTGGTTTCTGTCAGCAACTCACCTGGCAGGAGTCCAGAACGTTATAGTGGACGCCCTATCCAGGACGAAACCACTGGAATCAGAATGGTCCCTAGACATGAATTCATTCCGGTGGATATCCAGGCTGGTTCCGGGTCTCCAGGTAGACTTGTTTGCGACACAACTCAACCACAAGCTTCCTTGCTATGTGGCCCCCAACCTGGACCCTCAGGCTTATGCCATGGACGCATTAACCCTGAACTGGAACCATTGGAAGAGGATTTACCTATTCCCTCCGGTGAATCTTCTGATGAAAGTCTTGCCCAAACTGCGCTCATTCAAAGGAGCGGTAGCTTTGGTGGCACCAAACTGGCCAAAGAGCAATTGGTTTCCTCTCCTTCTAGAGTTGAAACTTCGCCCCTTCCGGATCCCATACCCCAAGCTGACACAAGTGGTCCAGACACAGACTGTGTCAGATTACTCAAGGATAGCACAAACCCTAACTTTGTGGATTTCATGAAATTTGCTGCACACAGAGATGCAAACATCGACCCGGAAAATGTCCTCTTTATCGAATCAGACAAAGGGGACACAACACATAGGCAATATGATTCGGCTGTTAAGAAACTAGCAGAATTTCTAAAGAATTCAAACGAGACCCGAATGACCCCTAACTTGGCCATTTCGTTTTTTAGGTCCCTATTTAACAAGGGCCTAGCCGCTAGTACTATCACTACTTTTAAATCAGCCCTGAGAAAGATTTTTCAGGTGGGCTTCAATATTAACCTAGCAGATTCATATTTTTCATCCATTCCAAAAGCCTGTGCTAGGCTTAGACCTTCTGTTCGTCCACAAAAGGTCTCATGGTCTCTGAACGACGTCTTAAAGCTAGCATCAGACACCGATAACGAATCCTGCTCCTACATTTCGCTACTTCGGAAGACCCTGTTTCGTACAGCCATGGCCTCAGGTACCAGAATTTCAGAATTAGCAGCTCTCTCCTGTAATCCTGAGAACCTAGATTTCCTTCCATCAGGAGAAGTCCTACTTTCTCCAAATAGAGCTTTCCTAGCTAAAAATGAGGACCCACAAAATAGATGGTCCCCTTGAAAAATTGTTCCTCTACCCCAGGATGCTTCTCTATGTCCAGTGGTTACACTTCGGGCCTTTTCAGCTAGGACTGTCACACGCTCATCTGGCCCCTTGTTTGTCAAGGAACAAGGTGGTACTATCTCCATCCAAGGCACCAGACAGCAAATCCCTTACTTTATCAAACAAGCTAACCCGGAATCCTTTCCACATGCACATGATATCCGGGCTGTAGCAACCTCCATCAACTATTTCCAGAACATGGATTTTGATGACCTTAAAAAGTACACGGGTTGGAAATCCCCTATGGTTTTCAAACGCCACTATTTAAAGAACTTACAGGCCCTTAAATTCCCTACAATTGCAGCTGGGAGTGTCATCTCCCCTGATTAATCTCTTACCTTTCTTCCTTTTCGTCCAACTCTCTTCCTTCTCCCTCCTACCTGCCACTCCCACCACGATGCCTCTCACCTCGGTCGATTTGTTTCGCCCCATATATAACGTTATGTCATTGTTGCCTTGTTCATGTTGGTTGCTTTCATTTTGGATTGTATATAGCATTACCCTTGGGTATTCGTACCGTTTGCCATGTTATTTTATTATGCATATTATGTTCATACTGTATTACTAGCCTTGTGCCATTCATAGCATTACTACTTTTTTATCTACTTAAGGCTTTTGAGTTTTGTGATGATTGTATTACATTACTTTATTTTGTTTGTACAGTATTCTTTACTATGTCCCATTTATGGCAATTTTCTATTTTACACCTAAGGCTTTTGGTAATTGCGTATGTTATATTACGTTTTAATTTAACCTTTTTTGATTTTATGGGCTTGGAAGGCATTCTCTGGTATATTTTCACCGGGCGTCACAGGTCGACCCAGAAAAGGGATTTTGACGAAGGAAAAATCTATTTCTGGGGAGATACTTGTGACACCCGGTGAAACCCTTCCCTGTTTTTTCCAGGTCCCTTTCCTTTCCAAGCCATCTCACACAGAAGGATGTGTAGATGGCGCTCGAGTTGGGCGTCAGTGGAGTGGATCAGGTTGGTTTGGTTAGTGCCACTGTAGCGGCTCATCCCTTATTGGCAAAGGAATTATCGAAATGGAAGACGACCTGTGAATAGTGGTTTTCACACGCCCTATTTTTATACACGACACCCTTAGGGTGTTCACGCGAGGGTAGTAACCTCTGCATTCCATGCTTTAACTTTTTCTGGTATATTTGGAAGTATTTATATCAGAAAAGTAACAAGAAGGACCTTTTCACCGGGCGTCACAGGTATCTCCCCAGAAATAGATTTTTCCTTCGTCAAAATCCCTTTATTAGAACTTTGGAAGCATTGATGCCTCGCTTGGACCTACTTATAAGGATATCTGCAATAGTTACACTCTACAATAGAGCAATATGATAAAGGACATACTGTTGAGCTACTTACTTGAATCATATTCATAATTAAGTTCCATAAAATGAAGAACTTTCATGGCTGCAACTTCAGTTACCACACAAATTCTCTTCTTCTAATAGATCATCATATATCAAAATTGTGTTTCCTCCTTGCTGATACACAGAGCATGTCTTGTGGGCTTAATTTCAATACACCATCCTAAACAAGCAACCACTATTATTTTCCCCAGTCCTTTTTGACAAAAAATATCGTTTCTTGTGTATCTGCAATATAAGCAATAATGTTGTGTCAAGTTATGCATACAGTATACTGTACAGTACCAAACAGTAGCATATCTCGAGAGATCTGAGAATGCATTATCACAAATTTTTATTGCAATTTGTTGTTTTCCTAGCTATACAAACCTAAATCCTTTAATTACCAGGGTCATGGTTTCTCAAGAGTTTTTTTCCTTATCTGTTTTTTTTTTCTTTCTTTTCAAAACCATCCTTAGTGTCCTTCCTTCAGTTGAAGTGGCTATCCTGGAGGGTATTTAGCCTTGCATGATATATCGCCTCCTCCATGTTGACCAGTTTTTCTGACTTTCTTTTTCAGTCTATGGGTTTGATCAATCTCTTTATTTATATTTCTGTACATATTGTTTATGTTATCATTCTTGTTAATTTAGTTTTTAAGTATGATGTATCTTTTTTATTACCATTAATTTTTATGCTGTCTGGAGACATTGAGTGAAATTCGGGACCAGTACATCCTAGATTTTGTCAGTGTCGTACTGTATTGCATTATTTGTGGTCTTCATGCAAATATCAAAGACCTTACAGTTGCATCCAGACAATATGATATTCTTTTGTGCTCAGAAACTTTGGTTTCTTATATGAGGCATTCATCTGAGCTGCTTATGACTGGTTTTAAGAAGCCAATGATTTTGAAATGGAATGCCATTCCTAGGGTCAGGGGAATGGCAGTGTATATTAGGACTGAGTACCCTGCTTCTTATAAGTCCTGCTATGAATGTGGATGTCATGAGATTCAGGTAATAAAAGTTTGTGGCAGGCAAAACAACTTCTATTTGTATTTGATCTACCGGAATCCAGACATGGATGATTCTATCTTTGATTGTATTCTTACCATTATGGCTAAGATACAAGAAGATGATAGAAAGAACTCTTTTGTCTTTGTTGGTGATTTTAATTCTCACCATAGGGAGTGGTTCAATTCTGTTTCTTCTACAGATCACCATGGCTTAAGAGCTTTAGACTTTGCCTCTGAATCAGGCTGTGAGCAAATCATAAGTGAAGCTACTCACAGGTCTGGTAACTGATTGAACCTCGTATACACCGACTCCCCTGACGTTTAACAACACCAAGGGAGGAGGGGCGATGTCGACATGGAGGAAAGGTTAATTCCTTTTGGTCTGAAGGCTAAGTTCAAGGACTAGCGATGGCCTTTCATGGCCGACACCAAGAAAACCTTTCCTCCCGTAGGCTTCGAGGAACTCCCCTTATACTGGCATAGTGGCATCAAGGGGAGGGATACTCCTTCCATGATATTGACTTACAGTACAATCTCGGTGGTAATGAAGGTCACCTACCGAGTCTTTTAGAATCAGTACGTCCTACTGAAGTCTTCAAAGAATGAAACCGATCCTGACAAACAAGGTTTTCAATAGGGTCAACCTTCTTGTGGGAACTGCTAGATGGTCGAAGATACTTCCATAATGACGGCATTCTGGAATCTAGGAGTAAGAGTCCTAGTGGTCGATTGTACCCAGGAAGTCCTGTGGACTAACTGCTTGTTTGAGCGTATGCCATCTCCTCGTCAAACCAAGTTTGAACAACTAACCTGTTCCAGGAGAAGAAGACGGAACTGGAAAACAGAGACCTCGATGAAAGTACATCGTCTTGTCCAAAGACGGAACGGCTGAACCAGGCATCAGGGTGGATTGTTCGGAACGCGTAGGTAAGGAGAGAATCGCCTTATCTGAGATGCTGTGCACAGATTGACGGTGAGCACATTCCTCTAGTCTGGAATGAAGCGGGTTGATAGTGGCACCAAACAGACTTTGGCCCATCTTAGTGTTTATACTGCTAGATGGGAAGAGGCTGCGAGCAAGTTCCATCTTGCTTGTCGATGTGAGCCTCTATGTGGTGTGTGGTGTTTTCACCCATCACATCACTGAGTGGTCCATTAGGAACCGATGAGGCTGCTGAAGGACTGGAAAGTTGGCCTTCATCTCTTAAGTGATTTAAGTGAAGGTACTTTCGGACTCTGTCCAGAGGGCTGAGGTCATGTGGTGCAGCACTATGGTTCCTCCTCTTTTCTTTTGATGTGTTCTAAGCACAGCATCAACTCCGAGGGGTGGGGAAAGATGAGAAGGTTATATCACTCCGTAGATTCTCGAATGACACCCATCCCTTGAGGTTCGTCCAAACTTTTGGTCCCATGGGGGTCAGAATGTCTGGGGGATCGACGGCCTGATTCCAATCTGACTCAGGTCACTCTGGGCTGGGAGTTCTTCTCGTTTTGAGAAAATTTTGTGGAGATTGGTGTCTAAAATCATTCCCCGATACACCAGTCTTCTGGGAGGGAAGTAGGGAAGACTTCCACAGGTTTACCTTGATCACTGGATCTTGGTAAAAGAGACTTCAGACGTTCCGGTGCTACTGCAAGGTTGCCACCGAGTCTGCTAAGGTCAGTCAGTCGTCCCAAAACGGAGGAGACAGAAGCTGATCCTGTGAGACCAGGATGGGTGTAGTGGAAGGACCGAAGCACAGTGCCCTGAACTGGTGTTTCTTGTTTGTCTAGACTGAATCTTCAAATCTTCCTAGATGGATGGTTTGGGCCTGGAGTTATGTGTCCTTTAGGTCCAGTGTGCAAATGAAGACCTGAGGTCTTAGCCCTTGTCCGAACTCCAACATGGTGTGGACATCTACCCAAAGGCACAGCTCCTTGCAGATCCTTTCGCATGGGAGATTGTTGACGTTGGGGTCTTAACTCGTGGAGTAAAGGATCGGACACGATACCCTGTGTAAGGATTCCTCCCCGAAAGAAAATTCCTTTAACTAATAGAAGGAAGGCAACGCTTAACCCTACCACATGCTCTGATGGGACTGATGCTATTCCTTAAAGTAGGATCAGTCTGGCGAATGTTAATCAATGGTTAACGGTTGGGTATCATGTTTACTGTGCATTTGGAGAGTGCTCGCAAGAAGTCCCCTGTTGATAAGCCGCTGATGAGGGTTGTCAATCGTTTGCCAATCACTTTAGTGGATTGGTGTGATGGTGAACGGCCAGTAGCGTAATGTGTTGTATACCTTCTGATCTAGGGAACCACGGGCAGAGGTTGACTTGTAAGTCCCGAGTCGCGAACTGCTGGCGAATTGTCGATGATCGGTGAATCGGCAGTCTGTGAGCCGAAGATGGTAACTGACAGGCACTAGGAAGGCTGTCTGATTAGTCAGCCAAGGTAGATTGGTGATAAATGAGTTGGTAATCTGCTTTGAGAGCCCTGAGAGACAGCAGAATGATTTAATGACAGTCAGTTGGTGATGGTAAGCCATTGATGATCAGCGATCGATCACAGACCAGTGATCGGTGGCTAGAGATCAGCAAGCTGACTATGGTCCCTACTGGTTGGTCAGAGATCAGCAAGCTGAAGATGGGCTGGTCAGAGATCAGCAAGCTGAAGATGGGCTGGTCAGAGATCAGCAAGCTGAAGATGGGCTGGTCAGAGATCAGCGAGCTGAGTTCGATGATCGAAGAAAGATGAGCTGCCCATCGGTGATCTGGTGATCAACAAGCTGATGACTGGTTATTGACTAGCAATCGGTGATCAGCACGCTAGCAATCGGAGATCGTTAGTCATTGGAGGGACTAGAGGTTAATGATCAGAGCTGAGTTACCAATTGGCAATCTGGTGATCAGTGAGCTAGTGATCAGCAAACAGTGAACTAGCCATCAGCAAACAGTGATCTAGCAATCAGTCTGTTGATGCTTTCTTGTTTGCTGACAGTGGTACTGACAAAAAAAAAAAAACTTCAGAAGAGACAGGGACCAAGGATTCCCCGTTTTGATTCCCCTTGGAAGAGGGAATCTTTGGGATCTTGAATCCTTCTGTGAAGCCTCTTTCCTCTTTTTCCGGCAGCCATGTTATGCGTTTGCGGGGAGAGGAATGGGGCGATGGTGACCTGTCCAAAAAGTTTTAATCTTTTTGACTATTGCGCAAGTGTGCAGGAGAGTACTGGAGCGATGGCACACAGGATGATGCTGATGCTCAGTTTCTGCTGAAGTGCAATTTTCGGTGAATGCACAGAAGAGCGCGGGGGAGCAGGCAAGCGCTGGTGCACAGGTGAGCGCTGGCTCTTTGGCAAGAGCTGGAGCATTGGCGAGCATTGGATCTGCGAGCACTGGCTCTTTGGCAAGAGCTGGCGGATTGGATCTGAGACCGCAACTGCGCTGGAGAGCGCTGGTCTGAGAGTGGTAGGAGAGCGCAGAAGAGTGCTGGCGAACAGGCAAGCGCAAGTGAGCAGGAGGGTGCTGGATCTGAGAGCGCAGGTGAGCGCTGTCACCCAGTAGGGCACTGTGTACAGTTTTGTGCAGTCTCCCTAGAATGCGCTGAAGCGCGTGACTGGTTGCGCAAGGGCGGGTGCATGGGCACGCGATTGCGTGGCGCGCATATGCGTAAGAGGGCTGGCGCGCGCACGGAAGGCTGCTGGCGTGCGTGCGTGCGAAAGACTGTTGGCGCGCACGAAAGACTGAGGGCGCATGTGGAAGACTACTGGCACGTGCATAAGACTACTGGCACGTGCGGAAGACTGTTGGCGCGCGTGGGAAACTGTTGGTGCTGGCACATGCGGAAAACTGTTAGTGCTGGCGCGCGCACGGAAGACTGTTGGTGCTGGCGAGCGGGGAAGACTGTGGGCGCGCATGAGAACGCTGGCAAACGAGAGCCTGGGCACATAGGAAAGCACAGGCACGCAGGTGCAGGAGAGCGCTGGCACGCAGGTGCAGAAGAGCGCTGGCACGCAGGTGCAGCAGAGCGCTGGGGAGCAGGAACGATCCACAGAAGAGTCCAGGACCGAAGTCCAAGGACTAACTGCAGCGTAAGTTTGCTATGGTAGGTCAGCAGGTCAGCTGGCAGGACGATCAGGAAGTGGGATGTGCCCTTTGGAAGGGGAACATCCACCGATGGCAACCGTGAAAGGTCCACAGAAGAGTCCAGGACCGAAGTCCAAGGACTAACTGCAGCGTAAGGTTGCGCTGGTAGGTCGGCAAGTCAGCTGGCAGGACGATCAGGAAGTGGGATGTGCCCTTTGGAAGGGGAACATCCACCGATGGCGACTGTGAAAGGTCCACAGAAGAGTCCAGGACCCAAGTCCATGAACTAAACTGCAGCGCAAAGTTGCACTGGTAGATCGGCAGGTCAGCTGGCAGGATGATGACCCATGAGGGCCGGTGGACCAGCAAGCTGACCTTCAGCAGTGACGATCCTCCGAAGAGGAGTCACTATGAGTGGCCCTTCTCGGGAATGAGAGAGGTGATCACTTCGCAGGAGAGACTTGCCTAAGACTATGCTCTGCCCCTGAAGGAAGAGAGACTCAGCAAGGGCGGAGAGTAGTCTAGGCGAAGGCAGCAACAGCAGTCGGAGTCGATGAAGTGATTAAGATGTGGCAAGTTCTCCATCGGAAGGGAGAAACCTCACACCTAGGGAGGAAACTTTCCCTCGGAAGGGAAAGTTGTCCAACCCCTGGAGGCAAACCTTCTGGTAGCATTCTAAGATGATCTGAAGTGCTGATCATGCTGTCACAGGTGTACTTCTAAGAGAAGGGATGATGCCCATTCTTGACGTACTCTGAGGGACGGCAGTGACAGCAGATTCCCCAGGCATGAACAAAACAGCTCTGCTTCGTCGGCACTCTTAGTCGAACGAAGAAGAAAACTGCATGACTAACTGGGGAAAAATATATTTTCATAATAAAATAAATTTTTGAACATACTTACCCGCTGGTTATATAACAATAGCTTTATTCTTCTGTCCGGCAGAAATTCAAAACTCGCAGCAATTGCATAGATATGCCAGGTGTACACTAGCACCACCACGGTAGCTAGGCCGAACTATTCCTCCCAGCACCAGATTTTCCATGCCCTCTAGAGGGGAGGAGGGTGGGATTTTAAGTTATATAACCAGCGGGTAAGTATGTTCAAAAATTTATTTTATTATGAAAATATAATTTTTAAACATTTAAACTTACCCGCTGGTTATATAACAATAGCTGATTGACACCCTTGGTGGAGGGTCAGAGACAGCAACATTGTTGTAATTTCCCTTAAGTGTTAAATAAAAATAAGCTTAAGGTTTCGTACCTGTTAAGGAAGCTGACTTCAATGATTCTCTGCCTCATTATGTCTGCTATCCTTATAAGATCCAGCGGTCCACTCAGGGGGCTGAAGATCTCTAGGAGCTGTCAAATGGGTAATAACCTCTATGTTGACAGAACCTCAACTAATAATCTTGTTCCGGGCGCTCTCAAGGAACAAAATGACCACCTGACTAAATCAAAGATTGCAGAGGATTGTCGACCAATCTTCACGAACAATCATAAAAATATATGAAAGTTCCAAGAGAAGAACAAGGGTACTAGGAATTAGGGGAAACGTAGTGGTAGATCCTTCACCTTCTACTGCACTTGTTGCTACGAATGTTCCCAAAGTGTAGCAGTCCTCACAGAGTCTGGATACGTTATAAGTAATGCGAAGGGAATACAGGTTTACTCCTCCAAAAGGTTGTATCCATGATGTTTTGCAGAGAACGGTTTTGTTTAAAAGCTACAGAAGTTGCCACAGCTCTAACTTCATGAGTCTTTACTTTAGGCCGCTTAAGGTCTGCCTCACCACAGTGTGAGTGAGCCTCTCTAATTAAAAGTCTTATAAAAAAATTATAGGACATTTTTAGACATAGGTAGCGCAGGCTTATTGACTGCCCACCAAAGAGCCTCTGATTTGCCTCTTAAATCTTTAGTCCTGTTCAGATAAAACTTCAGTGCTCTAACACAAGAAATAACTTTCTTCCACTCATCACTCACCATATCAGAGAGAATAGTAATCTCGAAAGATTTAGGCCATGGATGAGAAGGACGTTCGTTTTTGGCCAGGAATCCAAGTTTCAAGGAGCATATGGCTTTTCTGTTTCTAAAGCCAATATTCTTGCTAAAAGCGTGAACTTCACTGACTCTGTTAGCTGTTGCCAGACCTACTAAGAAAAGTCTTCAAGGTCAGATCTTTAAAAGAAGCCGAGTGTAAAGGCTCGAATCTGTCACTCATGATGAATTTTAAAAACAATATCTAAATTCCAGGCTGGTGAATCTTATTGACGCTTCTTATAAGTCTCAAAAGATCTGATAAGATCTTGAAGGTCTTTATTATTTGAGAGATCTAAATTCCTGTGTCCGAAGACAGCTGCCAGCATACTCCTGTACCCCTTGATGGTCGAGGAGGAAAAAATGTGCTTTCTTCTAAGGTTTAAGAAGAAATCGACAATTTGTGTTACAGAGGTACTGAATGAAGAGACTGATTTAGCTCTACACCACTCTCTAAAATCTCCCACTTAAGACTGTAAAACATTGATGGTATAAGTCCTTCTTGTATTAGCGATAGCCTTAGCTGCCTCCTTCAAAAACCTTCCAGATCTAGGGAGTTCTTCGATAGATTGAAGGCAGTCAGACGTAGAGCTTGGAGGTTTAGATGGTTTCTTGCCAAGTGGGGTTGTTTGAGAAGATCTATTCTCAATGGCAGGCTTCTTGAAATGTCCACCATCCATTCCAGAACCTCTGTGAACCAACCTCTTGACGGCCAGAAGAGAGCTACTAAAGTCAACTTGGTTCTCTCGTCAGACACAAACTTTTGTAACATCTTGTAAAGCACTTTGAATGGTGGGAATGTGTACAAGACCATGTCAAGAGATGCTTGACGCTCGGGGTCGCATTGTGCTTGATGATTCATGTAGCGTCTCGATAGATGCTCGACGTCATGTCTTACTGATAGGGAGTTGTAAAGACGTTCGTCATCAAGAACATCTCGACTAGTAGGCTCACTACGCTTAGTGTCCAGGCGTGAAGTTACCTGACACTCAAGATCCAGGACTGCTACTCTCTTGTTGTATGCAGGCCGACAAACTAGCATGAGCGAAGAGAGCTTCTGTTGCAAATCTAGTAGTGTAATAAAAATAGGGTCAAACTGTTGTGGTACCGGAGACGTCATGTCTACCACAAGCTCTCTTTCTACACCGTTTAAAAAAAACACGCAGAGCGTCCAGAAGACGATATCCAGTTTGATGGTGGAGAAGGAGCATGAACTGAAGCCATGCTAGGCTCCGACAACTGTCCTGCAAATGAGAGAGTTGGACGTTATTTGACAGTTGTTGACATCCTAAAAAGATGTTTGGTAGGAAAGTTTTTCTTGAGTAGAAAGAAAAAACGCTCAGAGCTGTTCGAAAGACTACAACCAGAAGCTTGCGGTGTCAAGAAAAGACGCTGATTGACCGTGTCCATCTTCCTGTTTAGAAGTCTGGAAGTTGATGCCAGCCTCGTCTGGGTGCTGAGTCATCTGAAGACGACGAAAAAAAAAAAAAACTCTCACCTCACCTTTCTTATGATGAAGGTGAGAGACCTGTGAGGTGTCAAAAGGTATGCTCGAGTAGGCGACTGCTCAGGAGCTAAAGCCTCTCGTTTCCTTTATCGTTCGATATTCTTCTCTCCGGGAAAAGGGAGCTGGAAGAAGTTTCAAATCGACATTCCTTGGAAGAGGTCTAAGGATAAGAAGCAACGATATGTCCTCACAGACGCACACTCTATTTGAGGGGTGGTGCTTAGCCCGAGACAAAGAACTCAAAACTGGACAACTTCCTCCTAAACACGAACCTTCCTGTAGCTTGAAGTTCGGATGGATGGGGAAGTAACAATAAGCATCCTGGAGATCTAAAGAGATCATCCAGTGGACCTTCTTTACTGCTGCAAGCATATTCTTCTGAGTCTCCATAGAGAACTTTTGTCTTCTGGACGTAGCTTGAACAGTATGTGACTGACGTTGGACGTCACGGTTTGTTTGACGTTCGACGTCACGAGCTTGTTGCTCGACGTCACGTTCAGCTTAACGCCCAACGTCACGTTCAGCTTGATGCCCAACGTCACGTTCAGCTTGACACCCAATGTCACGCTTAGCTGCCTAGCGATCGTCGCCGCACTTGGAAGGTAAACGCTCGATGACACGCTTGGCCGTTTGATGTCTGGTATCAAGAGAAGCAGACACTTAATGGGATATAGAAGCCTTATCACGCTGTTCAACATTTAGCTTGCTGGTAGGCCGCCTGTGCGACAACGCGTCCTGATATGAATCATGACGAACCATCGCTTTGCTAACAGCAGGCTGATAAGACTGCATAAAAGATGAGAGCCGCTGCTTCATGCTAGCAGCATAGTCCAATTAGGATCAACATTAGGTAACACCGGTGTAGAAAACTTCGATTGCGAACTCGCCTTCCTCATCGCTTACATAACGCTCCGCATTTCAGCAGACGGAAAACAGTCTGGCGGAAGCAGGGGTGCCTGTACCGTAACACCAGACTCAGGAACAAGATCCGTATCAGTCTGAACTAAAGCTTTGTCAACTTCTGACATCCTGACAGGATGTACACAGCAAAAAAGGGACACTGCCTTCTCTCACAAAAGCCCTAATGCATTTCCTGCTGTTGCAAATCAACATGCTACTGCACCAACATCTGCAGTTAGGTTCTTTATGCTGCATTGAGGACGCGCTATTGCACTGCCCTATCAGTACTGTCTTTTTGACGTTGTTACTTTTCTCGGAATGATTTATTGTTAATTTTTATTTCCTTTCCTCACTGAGCTATCTTTCCCTATTGGAGCCCTTGGGCTTATAGCATCTTGCTTTTCCAACTAGGGTGTTAGCTTGGCTAGTAATAATAATAAAAATAATAAACAGAGACTCCTTCGACGTCTTCCTTAGCGAAAAACTCTGAAGGCGGGACGAGGAGCAGCAGGTACAAAATAAAATGGAAACTCTTCAGAAAAAACTCTCATGAGTTTCTGAAAGTCACTACCTTCCTCCTACAAGTCTCTAACCTAGGTAGAGATGTCTTGTTTCCTAGGAGTCAACTCCTTAAGGTTCTGAATTCTGACCTCAATGCTTTAGAGGTTTAATTCTCGCTCTCCCCAGAAACCAAGAATTAGTTCAAGCAGGCCTTGGTCTGAGATCATAATATCTTTCTAGTTAATATTTATTTCTTAATATAGCGCCTGGTGTAACAATGTTCCAACACTAGACGCTCATGGTCATGTAGACATCAAGGCCTACTATTGGAAGCCAGACGCCAAGCAACTGCTTGGCGTTGAGCATCACGTGACTCTCGGAACAATACTATTCACGATTCAGACGCTTGGAGCTATGCTTGACACACGACGTCATGTTCAATTACTTGATGCTCGACGATACGCAACTGCTTGGCGTTCGGAGTCATGATTAATTGCTTGATACTCGACGTCAAGTTCAACTGCGTGAAGCTTGATGCCATGCAAGCTCTTTACGGTCGGCGCCACGTGACTTTTAGAATAATAACGCTCGCGATTAAAAAAACGCTCGGAACTATGCGTCTAGAATGGTCGATCATTGAACAAGAGAAACCAAGAAGTTGCACTAAGTTACCAACATTGAGTCAAACTCTTACAGCAGCGTTAGTAGCTAGCCTTGCTGAACGCTCGATGACCAACGCTCTGTTGTTGTCACGCTTAGCTTGGCGCGAGGTGTCACGCTCAGCCACCTGGCGAGCACCATCATGCTCAGCTGCTTGGCGCGTGGCATCAAGCTCAGCCACCTGGCGCGCGCCATCACGTTCAGTTTCATGGCGCTTGTCGCGCGCATGAAAGGAAGACGCTTGCGCTTGGCCGCTTAATGTTAGAAAACACTTTTACCTAGCCTCACCTACGGCAAGGGCGATCATTCTGGGAATCATCAACAGGAATGCTCGAGGGAACTTCTGTTCAGGTCTTACAAGACGTTCGGCGCCAGGCTAATGCCTCTCGCTTCCCTTCGCCGCTCGACTTTACTTCTCCCATGGGTCCAGGACCTTGAAAGAGGTCTAAGGCTTGGATAACGACAGGTCCGAACAGAAGCACCCTCCACTGAATTTAATAAGATTCACTGCACTAAATTAGCACTAAAAATTTGCCTTTTTTAACTCTTTGGCATAAAACCAAAAGTAGACACACCCGTAGAGGGAGATCTTACTATTCTGTCAAGGGCTTGAATGAGAATGCAATAGTCACTGAATCCTATATAAAATGTAACAAAAGATTTTATACAAAATATTAAAATATTAAATGCATAGATATAGGAATAAAGAATATATCTATATATTTAAACCAACCCTTACTACTTAAGGGGTTCCAATATAAGACGAATAGTCACATTTATAAATATTATACGAAAAAATTTTGTATTCCAAAAACGAACAAGTAAACAACGATACAAAGAATCGTGAGACTATATCGATTGTCATGAATACTACGTCGTATAAAAATTAACTGAACGCTAATTTTGTTTAATCTTTGTAAACAGATTAGCTAAAGAAAAAATACTAAAAAACATGATATTTTGATTATAAAATAAATTTTTGAATATACTTACCCGGTGAATATATAATAGCTGACGTCTCGGACGGCCCGACAGAAACCCAAAAACTCGCGAGCGATCGCCGTGAAGGTTGCGGGTGTGCCCACCAGCGCCAACTATCGGCCAGATACCGCATATACTTGTAAACAGCTCCAGTTCTTCTCATTCCGCTGGGTCTCTATCGGGGAGGAAGGGAGGGCCTTTAATTTATATATTCACCGGGTAAGTATATTCAAAAATTTATTTTATAGTCAAAATATCATTTTTAAATATTAAACTTAGCTGGTGAATATATAATAGCTGATTCACACCCATGGTGGTGGGTAGAGACCAGTATTAATACAATAAAGGCGTATATGCTTAGAGTTTTTGACAATTATATCATAACAAAACCCAATTAAATATAGGTACCTGGTAAGGAAGCTGACTCTAACGATTACTCTGCCTTATTAGTCCGCTTTCCTCACGAAGCCCAGCCATCCTCTCAGGATACTGAAAGACTCCCAGGAGCTGTTATATCCAGGGCGACCACCCATACAACAGGACCTCATCAAAACCCTTAATCTGGGCGCTCTCAAGAAACGACATTTGACCACCCGCCAAATCAAAAAGGATGCGAAAGACTTCTCAGCCTTCCGTACAACCCAAGACAAGATTAAAAACATTTCAAGAGAAGATTAAAAGGATATTGGGATTAAGGGAATGTAGTGGTAGAACCCTCACCCACTACTGCACTCGCTGCAACGAATGGACCCAGTGTGTAGCAGTCCTCATAAAGAGTCTGGACGTCTTTTAAGTAAAATGAAGCGAACACCGACTTGCTCCTCCAAAAGGTCGCGTCCATAATACTTCGCAGAGATCTGTTTTGCTTAAAAGCCACGGAAGTTGCTATAGCTCTTACTTCGTGCGTCTTGACCTTAAGTAAACAACGATCTTTTTCACTTAGGTGAGAATGAGCCTCTCGGATTAAAAATCTAATAAAATATGATAAAGCATTTTTAGACATAGGCCATGAGGGCTTCTTAACGGAGCACCATAAGGCCTCAGATCCACCTCGTAAAGATCTGGTGCGAGCTAAATAAAACTTAAGAGCTCTAACTGGGCACAGTAATCTTTCAACCTCGTTGCCTACGATCTCTGATAGGCAAGGTATATCAAAAGATTTAGGCCAAGGACGAAAAGGCAGTTAATTTTTGGCCAAGAAACCAAGCTGAAGCGAACATGTGGCTTTATCTGTGGAGAAGCCGATGTTTTTACTAAAGGCATGGATCTCACTGACCTTTTTAGCCGAAGCCAAGCACACCAAAAAAAGCGTCTTGAGGGTGAGATCCTTCAGGGAGGCTGAATGTAATGGCTCAAACCTGTCGGACATTAGGAACCTTAGGACCACGTCTAAGTTCCACCCAGGAGTTGCCAAACGACGCTCCTTAGAGGTCTCGAAGGACTTAAGGAGATCTTGGAGATCTTTATTATTGGACAGATCTAAGCCTCTATGTCTGAACACAGAAGCCAACATGCTCCTGTAGCCCTTAATAGTGGGAGCAGAGAGGGAGCGAACATTTCTCAGATGCAGGAGAAAGTCTGCAATTTGGGCTACAGAGGTACTGGAAGAGGAAATGGATGATGACTTGCACCAGTCTCTAAAGACCTCCCACTTCGACTGGTAGACCTTGATGGTAGATGCTCTCCTAGCTCTCGCAATCGCTCTGGCTGCCTCCTTCGAAAATCCTCGAGCTCTTAAGAGTCTTTCGATAGTCTGAAGGCAGTCAGACGAAGCGCGGGGAGGCTTTGATGAAGACTCCTTACGAGGGGCTGCCGTAAGAGATCCATCCTTAAAGGCAGACTCCTTGGAACGTCTACCAGCCATTGAAGTACCTCTGTGAACCACTCTCTCGCGGGCCAGAGGGGAGCAACCAACGTCAACCTTGTCCCTTCGTGAGAGGCGAACTTCTGCAGTACCTTGTTGATGATCTTGAACGGCGGGAATGCGTACGCGTCCAGGTGAGACCAGTCCAGCAGAAAAGCATCTATGTGGGCCGCCTCTGGATCTGGGACTGGAGAGCAATAGGTCGGGAGCCTTTTGGTCAACGAGGTGGCAAAGAGGTCTATGGTGGGTTGGCCCCAAGTCATCCAAAGACTCTTGCACACGTCCTTGTGGAGGGTCCATTCTGTGGGGATCACCTGACCTCTCCGACTGAGACAGTCCGCCAAGACGTTCAAGTCCCCCTGGATGAATCTTGTCAACAGTGAGATGCCTCGATTTTTTTACCAGATGAGGAGGTCCCTTGCGATGACGAACAGTGTGTGGGAGTGAGTGCCTCCTTGCTTGGAGATGTACGCCAAGGCTGTGGTGTTGTCCGAATTGACTTCTACCACTTTGTTTCGTAGAAGACTCTCGAAACTCGTCAAGGCCAAGTGAACAGCCAACAGCTCCTTGCAGTTGATGTGCAGGCTCCTCTGATCCGACGTCCAAAGACCCGAACATTCCAGACCGTCCAGAGTCGCTCCCCAACCCAAATCCGACGCGTCTGAGAACAACATGTGGTTTGGGTTCTTGACCGCCAGGGACAGACCCTCTCGCAGACTTATGTTGCTGTCCCACCAGTTCAGGCACGTTTCTACTGGCTCGGAGATCGGGATTGACACAGCTTCCAAAGTCTTGCCCTTGTTCCAATGGGAGTCTAGATGGAACTGGAGAGGGTGAAGGTGAAGTCTCCCTAGTGAGATAAATTGTTCCAGGGATGACAGAGTCCCTAGGAGGCTCATCCAACTTCTCACTGAGCAACGGTCTTTTTTTAGCATGAGGCGGACTTTGAGCAGGGCTTGCTCTATCCTGGTGGCAGACGGAAAAGCCCAAAACACTAGACTGCGAATCTCCATCCCCAAATAGAGAATCGTCTGGGAGGGATTCAGTTGAGACTTTTCTAAGTTCACCAACAGTCCCAACTCCTTTGCAAGAGCCAACGTCCATTGAAGGTCCTGCAGACAGCGATGACGGGACGACGCTCTGAGAAGCCAGTCGTCCAGGTACAGGGAGGCTCGAATTCCCGATAAATGAAGGAATTTTGCCACATTCCTCATGAGCCTCGTAAACACGAGAGGAGCAGGGCTGAGGCCGAAGCACAGTGCTCGGAACTGGTACACCACATTCCTGTAAACAAACCTCAGATACGGTTGAGAATCCGGGTGTATAGGAATGTGGAAGTACGCATCCTGCAGGTCGAGAGAGACCATCCAGTCTCCCTCTCTGACCACTGCTAGGACGGACTTCGTGGTCTCCATCGTAAATTTTGTTTTTACAACAAAAACGTTGAGCGCACTGACATCCAGCACTGGCCTCCAACCTCCTGTATGCTTCGGGACTAGGAAGAGATGGTTGTAAAATCCCGGTGATTGAAGGTCCGAGACTTTCACCACCGCTCCCTTCTCTAGCAACTGAGACACCTGCTGATGTAGAGCTTGTCTCCTTGACTCCTCTCGATACCTGGGAGAGAGGTCTAAAGGAACTGTTACTAGAGGAGGTCTGCGTACAAAAGGGATTTCGTACCCCTCCTTGAGCAACAACACAGACTCTCGGTCTGCACCCCTCTTCTCCCAGGCCTGCCAGAAGTTGTTCAGTCTGGCCCCTACCGCTGTCTGAGGACGTGGGCAGTCAGACTCTGCCACGGGAGGACTTGGATCCTCTCCTCTTGCCTCTTTTACTGTCGGCACGAGCGCCTCCCCTACTGGGGGCTCTGCCACGAAAGGGCAGGATAAACCTCGTCGCTGGGGTATCGATCTTGGGTCTTACGACATAAGACGATGAAGGAGCACCCTTACGAGCAGACGTAGCCATCAGGTCGTGGGTATCCTTCTGCACCAGCGAAGCCGTAATATCCTTGATCAACAGCTGAGGAAACAAGGCAGATGACAACGGGGCAAAGAGGAGCTCCGACCTTTGACAGGGAGTAACTCCTGCCGAAAGGAACGAGCAAAGAGTCTCCCTCTTCTTCAGGACTCCAGCCGTAAAGGTAGCGGCGAGCTCATTGGAGCCATCACGGATGGCTTTGTCCATGCAGGACATAATAAGCACGGAAACATCCTGGTCGGCCGACGAGATCTTCCTGCTTAAGGCTCCTAGCGACCAATCTAAGAAGTTAAAAACTTCAAAGGCCCTGTAAACCCCTTTAAGGAGATGGTCAAGGTCCGAGGAGGACCAATAAACTTTAGAGCGTCTCATGGCCAGGCGACGGGGAGAGTCTACTAGGCTTGAGAAGTCCCCCTGGGCAGAGGCAGGAACTCCCAAGCCGAGAACTTCTCCCGTGTCATACCAGACGCTCGCTCTAGAAGCCAGTTTAAAAGGAGGGAAAGCAAAGGCTGTCTTCCCCAAACTCCTCCTGGTGATCAACCAGTCGCCTAGCAAACGTAAAGCCCTCTTAGAAGAGCGAGAGAGCACTAGCTTAGTAAACGAAGGCTTCGAAGCAGCTAGGCCTAGCGCAAACTCTGGCGGAGGCGAACGAGGAGCAGAAGGTACAAAATGGTCTGGAAAAAGCTCCTTAAAAATCAACATGATTTTCTTAAAGTCCATAGAGGGCTGAGCAGCTTTAGGCTCTTCTCCGTCTGACAAACTGCCCAAAGGAATATCAGTAGGCGGAGGATCAGCAACTTCCTCGTCTGAAGGAACCTCGTCCGACAATTGTCGAGTCTCATGAAAAGGAGAGACCTGCCGCGGCGGCAATGCTTGACAGGCAATGTCCACAAGCAAAGGAGCAGCAGTAGCAGTCGAGGAAGCGACGTCATGCCGCTGCTGAAAGGACTGAAAACCTTGTGACTGACCAACAACAACAACAGGAGTTGATGGACGCTCGACGTCACGTCGGAACTGCATTGACTGCCTAAACTGAGCATTCAAAACAACCTTCGACTGCGGTGCTTGACACTCAACGTCAAGTCGAGGCAACTGAGCTGGTTGGCGAACGTCCTGAACGTCAACACGAGACTGCGGCAGCGGCTGAACGTCAACACGAGACTGCGGCAGCGGCTGAAAGTCAACACGGGACTGCAGCGAGGGAGGATCCATGTCACGTGACTGACGTGACAAACTACCGACATCACGTTTCAAAGTGCTAACGTCAAAAGGACGAGTAAAAGCTCGTTTGGGCGGCTGACGGCCAGACTCTCGATCAGCGTAACGGCGATGCAAAAGCGAAGGATCATCGTGAACCTGCTCAACGTTATACTCCTCCATAAGGGAGGCAAGCTTAGTCTGCATATCCTGCAGGACAACCCATTTAGGATCAACGGGAGTCGGGACGGGCCGAGACGACGGTAACGTCTGTGTCGGCAAAACATTGCCTTTACCGAGACTCTCGGAGCCCGTGTTACGCTTACGTTTAATAGGCGAACAGTCTTCCGACGACTGCAAAGGGTCAGAGCTGTCCCAATGGCTACAGCCAGGACGCTGGACCTGTCCTGAAGGGACTGACTTTCGCTTCAAGGGTCTAGAAACCTTGCTCCAAGGTTTCTTTTGAGAAAAGCCTTCGGATGACGAGGAGAACACAGCCTCGCTCGTCTTATGGTAAGGGCGATCTTGACGAGAAACGCCCGATACCAAAGAGGGAACGTCTGTACGTTGGTTAAAGCCTCTCGTCCCCTTAAGTCCTACGACATTACTTCTCCCTGGTGCAGGGGAGCCTGAAAGAGGTCTCGGACTAGGGGAGCGACAAGCACGAACAGACGAACCCTCGGTCGCAACACTAAAAACACTTTGCGCACTTATCACTTTGTCACTACGATTTTCTGATTTGCCACTCTGACACTTTAATAACTTCACATCTGACATGAGTTGGTTACGGTCCGAAGCTAAGGATTCAACTTTCTCGCCTAAAGCTTGAATCGCAAGAAACATATCCCGCATGGACGGTTCATGAGTGCTAGTAGAGGGTTCAGGAACAACTACTACAGGGGAAGGATTAGGTTCAGGGGCATGGGAGGAGGAAAATTCCAATGACCTAGAGAAGCTTCTCCTCACCCTATCTCTCTCCAGCTTACGAGAATATTTATCAAATTCAAGCCAGTCGAATTCCGACAAGACCACGCACTCATCACACCGATCTCCTAATTGACAGATTTTACCCCGGCAATTAGAACAAACGGTATGTGGGTCGAGAGAGGCCTTGAGAAGACGTTTGATACAATCCCTAGCATTACATTTGCGAAATTTAGGTCCAGGGATAGGAGAAGGGTCAGCCATATTGAACAATCAGAGAAAAATCCAAAACAAATCCAAAGTCATCAACAATAAACACTAGCCAAAAAAGGGTTCAAGAGTTTTAATTGAAGAGAAAAACACCCGTCACAGCGAAAGCTCAAAACAACCAAAATAAAGTACTTCACCAAAAATGACGAAAACTCAAGGTCAACAGCGAGCGGAATCAACTTGTCGATAAGATCGACAGAGAAGAACTGGAGCTGTTCACAAGTATATGCGGTATCTGGCCGATAGTCGGCGCTGGTGGGCACACCCGCAACCTTCACGGCGATCGCTCGCGAGTTTTTGGGTTTCTGTCGAGCCGTCCGAGACGTCAGCTATTATATATTCACCGGCTAAGTTTAATATTTAAAACAATATAATTTGAAAATAACATTCCTTTTATCTAATACAACTTAAAAACTTTAGTTTTTAAAGAAAAATGTACTTTTCATAAATATCAATACAAAGAGAAATACTGTAACGATAGACCGAGGACTGCGTAGCATAAATAAACTGAATGCTAGATAATCTTTAAAACAGATCGAAGATTATCCACAGAAAGCATACCAAAAGGACAAAAATTTTCTTAAAATAACATAATCCTTTTATTTTATATAACTAAATACTTTGTAAGATAGTATTAACTTTTCATTCTTTGTAGAAAAAGAAAGAAAATGCAAGTCATACTCAAGCTTACGTCATATGACTGTGACGTCATCGATGAGGCGAGATGTTTACCTATCGCCATAATGCTTTCGTTAGTTTAAAATAGGTTGAAAAATTTCTAATCCTACCTTTTAAGCTATAACATAGCGATAAAATATCAAACAAAACCAAATAAGCGAATGCTAAAACCTATATATAAGAGTACATCACCAATATACTGCTAAAATCCCGGTTAATCACGAGTGAATTCCTTCTACAGTATTTTGCCAGTATGGCGGCAGAAGAAAACCTGGTGCTGGGAGGAATAGTTCAGCCTAGCTACTGCGAGTTTTGAATTTCTGCCGGACAGAAGAATAAAGCTATTGTTATATAACCAGTGGGTAAGCTTAAATGTTTAAAAAAGTAAGTTAAAAGACAAAAATTAATGGCAGTCCAGAATAGGCGAGGAGGGAGAGAGGAAACAACCGCTCTTGATCCGAGCCAAAAGTAAAGTGACTAAATCACAGGTGTGTCAATGGGAGTGGTAGCAAGCTAACCCCACCCCAACCCCGCTAACTAGCGGTGTGCGTAGTTAACCCTCGCTAAAATTTTAATGGCTCGTCATTTCAGCTCCGCCGAAAGTATAACCCCTAATAAATAGCGTGGTTTGTATTCCAGTTACGGAACAAATGATTAATACACAAGAAGTCATGTACACACGAACAAATAGGAGGAAATGCACAGAAAGTTTAAAATGGTTAATATTCAACAATGTACTACACATACATACGAGCAAATGGATGCGAATCGTAGAATGTCAACAAACAAAGGAAAAATATCTAGGGAGCATAGGATAGCCTACACTTAATTTGTGTAATTTTCCATGGATTTATTATGCATCCCAGAGAATAATGTACAGAGAAGAAAAGGTTAGTTTTCCCATTACTTATTGATTTTCCCCACCCTAAACACCCAGTTCCCACTGGGTGGCCCATGTTGTTGGCGTCTATCTTAAGGTATATCTCACTAACTATTTATTTGTGGTGAAAATAACGGTGCCATTATCGAACACGGGTAAAGCTTTACTAATAAATTATGTTTTACATAGAAAAACTGCCGTTTTCTTTGAAAATGAATTCCACTTATCGCAAAATAAATAGTTAATAAGATATACCCTAATATATCATATGGTAATGGAGGTCACCCAGTGGGTTCCGGGGATTTTGGGTGATGAAAATTTACGAATCGATAAATAATGGTAAAACTAAACTTTTTTCTTTATGCATTTTTCTCCAAGATGCATAATGAATCAACGAAAAATTAAACAGTATATTGACACTCTATGCTCCTAAGATATTTCTCATTTGTTTGTTTACTTCCTATGATTCACATGTATCATTAGGTATAGTAAGGCATTATTTGTAATTTACTTTTAGGACTTAGTTGTAGTTACTGTGTTAGTACATATAAAGTAAATAAGGTAGGGCATTATTTGTGATATACTTTTAGGGTTTGTAACTAGGGAACGGGGGGGGGGGGGGTGTCCATGGGGCTTATCCCCAGGTAGGTCTTTGACAAGGAGGGGGGAGGGGGTCAAGGGGGCTTGCACCCTGACTATATCTATGGATAAAATTATAGAACTACACGGAACTACATTTCCAATAGAAAAAACAACTTTTCCTACAGTAAATAATAGGTTTTCAATGATTTTGACCTTCTTTTCCACTGCAAATAAACAGTTCTTCCTTTACCACCCTCCTTCCCGACAGACACGGGTGGGAACCTTGGACTTTGGGAGGGAATAAACAGAAAAAAAAAATTATTAACTTTTTCGGGATTTGTAAAAGGCCACAGAACTTAACAAAACCACCTAACCTAACCTAGTAGTTCCCAGGTCACAGAACTAACTGGGGGCAAAGCGTTTAGATCCCCCTTCCCAGTCCACAGATCTAGCTAGGAGCAAGCCCCCGGACACTTCTTACCAGGTCAGAAAACTGCCCAGGTCACAGACATAGCTGGGCTTGTCCCCCAGACCCCCCTACCAAATCACAAAATCGAAAAGTAAATTGCAAATAATTCTTTACCTTGTGATTGCCACCTACGTCTATTTTTTTGGTCTTACCAATCTTCACAGTAAAGTTACAATAAAAAGGTGTTGGTCTCCCCTAAAATATAAAACAGAATCGCACTTCGGACACTTCACTTAAGGACAGGAGCGGATATGTGTGGTTTGTAAAATGTAAATACAAGTGAAATAAATATTTCAGGGGAACATGATTGTCAATATTTTGTGTAATTTTTCGTGGATTTATAAAGCATCCCACAGAATAATGAATAATGTATAGAGAAGAAAAGATAGTTTTACCATCAGTTATAAATTCATTGGTAAATTTTCCCCCACCCGGCCCCATTACCGTAGAATATGTTAGGGTATATCTTATTACCTATTATTTGCAATGGTAATAAAGGTGATTTTAGGGTAAAGTTTTACTGAATTACAGATTCTGATTCCGAACAGAAAATATATGTTTTCCAGTAGTAAATAACATGATTTGACCGAATTTGACCTTCATTCAACTGCAAACAAACAGAACAACCAATTCAACTATCTTTAAGCAGAGGAACTGGTTGCTGTTATTATGGATGAAATGAAGGTGAAAACTAGTTAAATCATGTTATTTCCTACTGGAAAACATATTTCCTGTTACGATGTTTAAATATAATGTCTTTTGTCATATATATTCTGTTAAAATGTTTAAATATAATGACTTGTTCAAATTCCGTGTCACTTCACTCGCGTATGTACTGCGAACGTTAACATTAGCAACGTTACCAATGCTACACATCGTTACCAACGTTACGATGTTAGCAATGCTTCAGTAATATTAGCATGTGTATTTTAAAGCATTTTTCTATATACCCTTTACACAATATATAAAAAGGTACAAAAAGTGTACAGAACCTAACAAACCCACCTAAGCTAACCTAGAAGTTTATAACATTAGCAACACTATATACAATGGTTCTTGTTCCACCATTAGCTACCTTATGCTCGCATGAAAATAAGACATCAAACTCGTATGTACTGGCAAGTGGTAATGTTGAGCTGCGCACGCTAAGAAAATAGTAAAACTACCACATTAAAATTAAAGAAATTAATGACTTACTTTTATGACAGCAACAACGAAACTTGTGGGTCACCGGGGTGTAGTGACTGTGAGACTATGGCGTCTTAAATTCTTTATCTTAGTTTAGTACTGCACTCGGAACACTGTAAACGTTGGGCTATTACATTACGAAATTTAAGAAAATTATCAAAATTGGAATTCACCAAAATTCTTTCAAGTATGGATTATTGCAGTCGTTACATGTTTCTAAAACTTCCATCGTAAAATACGCAAAAAGACGTCACTTGAACTAACAAAGACCTGACTTGGACAAAGGTTTCCACGGAAAAAGGTTTGTTGGAAGGTGGGCGGTTGGGAAATATTACCTCCCCCCTTGTGCAAACTTTCCATAAGTATGTGTTCGTGTTTGGTTAACGGAAAAGCAACAGAGTCTAGAGAGTAAACATGAATGAACCAGAATGGGAAACTTGTCCAGAGCAAGAATTTATGTGAAATCTGGGCGTGAAAAGGTAATAACAAAATGTATTAAAGTAATATAAAGTAATATAAAATGGAATGTATGACAAATAATATTTAATGGAAATATAAAATGAGGTGCTTTTATAAGATATCGGATAATAAAACAAGTAATTCTTGGGTCAAACGTAATATGTATACGAGGGTATTACATAAATGAAATAGTATAGTTGTACTGGAACAAGTATATAATATACTTGAATAACATGAGTGAAGTCGAATAGTTACATTTCACAGTTAGGGAAGGAAAAATCCTATTGGTGGAGGAGGAGGAGCCTATGCGCGGGTATTTGCGCAGAAAGTCGGAACCTGCTATGTAGCCTACAAACGAACGAACGAGAGCGACTGCAATCGACAAGTACAATGACAAAAAATAAATGAAAAACACTGCTAGTGTTAGCATGTTATGCTAACATTGCCGCAGCTCTACATCACACGTTGGCAGCTCTGGTTACCGTATTTTTTCATGAGTAAATGCATTTGCAACGGCGCCACCAAAGTTTATCCAGTTATACTGTTTTTTCTTTTCCTCCACTTATTATAGATCCAAGAAGGTAATGTACAGAGAAGAAAAGGCTTGTTTTACCATTATATATTGTTTCCCCAGTATGTTTTCCCGACCCAATACCCCAAGTTCCCACTGGGGGGCCCCCCATTATTGTAGGATATATATATATATATATATATATATATATATATATATATATATATATATATATATATATATATATATATATATATATATATATATATATATATATATATATATATATATATATATATATATATATATATATATATATATATATATATATATATATATATATATATATATATTTCTGAAACTATTCATTTGCGACGGGAACGTGTGTCATTTTCGAAGAGACCAGAATTTTTTCTATAGAAAAAAGTAGTTTTTTCCTAGGTTACATTGCCCTGTAATACAGTAAAATAATCCCGATTTTAGATGAAAACAGTTGTTTTTTGGTACTATTGTAGTGTATTACAGGCCAATGTAACCTAGAAAAAAAACCAACTTTTTCTTATAGAAAAAATTACGCTCTTCAAAAATGACACTCGTTTCCGTCGCAAATGAAGTTTCAGAAATATATATACATCTATATCCTACGATAATGGGGGACCCCCAGTGGGAACTCGGGGTTGTGGGTGGGGAAAACATACTGGGGAAACGATATATAATCGTAAAACAAACCTTTTCTTCTCTACACAATACCTTCTTGAATGTATAATAAACGGAGGATTACCTTCTTGAATGTATAATAAACGGAGGATTACCTTCTTGAATGTATAATAAACGGAGGAAAATACAAAACCGTATTGCTGGATAAACTTTGGAGGCGCCGTTGCAAAGACTATGTCTCATGAAAAAATACAGTAACCAGTGCTGCCAACGTGTAATGTAGATCAAATGTTAACGTATCATGCTAACATTAGCATTGTTTTTCATTTAATTTTTCTCATTCTACTTGCCCGTTCTAGACGCTCTTGTACGTACGTTTGTACATAGCAGGTTTCAACTTCCTGCGCAAAAACCCCGCCTCTCTGCGCAGAGACTTTTCCTCCACCAATAGGATTTCTTCTTCTCTAATCGTGAAATGTAAGTATTCGTCTCTCTACCAGCTCTGTTCAAGTCTATTACTTGATTAGTTATGCAATACCCTCGTATACATATTACGTTTGACCCCAGTATTACTCGTTTTATTATCCGATACCTTATAAAATCACCTCATTTTATATACCCACCAAATATTATCTATCATACATTCCATTTTATCTTCATATATTACTTTTATACATTTTGTTATTACCTTGTCACTCCCAGATTTCACATAAATACTTGCTCTGGACAAGTTTCCCATTCTGTTCATTCATGTTTACTCTCTAGACTCTGTTGCTTTTCCGTTAACCAATCACGAACCCGTACGAATGTAAAGTTTGCACAGGGGGGTTAATATTTCCCTAACCCCACCTTCCAACAAGCCCTTTTCAGTGGAAACCTTTGCCCAAGTCAGGTCTTTGTTAGTTCAAGTGTTGTCTTTTGCGTATTTTATGACCTAAGTATTAGAAAATTGTATCGTCTTCAGGATTACATACTTGAAACTATTTTGGTGTATTCCAATGTTGATAATTTTCTTAAATCACGTAATGTAATATACCAACTTTTACAGTGTTCCAAGTGCAGTTCTAATCTAAGGCAAAACAGTTAAGACACCACAGTCTCAGTCACAATACCCCCGTGACTACTAAGTTACGACGTCATGGTCATAAAAGTAAGTCATTAATTTCTTTAACTTTAATGTGTTAGTTTTATTGTATTTTGTTAGTGTGCGAAGCTCAGCATTACCAATTGCCAATGCATACGAGGGTGATGTTTTATGTTCCTGTGATCGTAAATGAGGAACAAGAACCATTATAATGTTAGCATGCGCAGCTCAACATTACCGCTTACCAGTACATACGAGCTTGATGTTTTATTTTCATGCGAGCGAAGCGAGCTAATGGCGAAACAAGAACCATTATATACTGTATAATGTTATCGTAATAGTACTAACCTTACCGTAACGTGAGTGAAGTGATATAACAAAGGTCATTATATTGGGTTTGTGACCTGGGAACCTCTAGGTTAGGTTAGGTGGGTTTGATGGGTTCTGTACCCTTTTTGTACTTTTTTATATATTCTGTAAAGTGTATATGAAAAAATTCTTTAAAATACACGATAATATTACCGTATCATTGCTAACGTTAGTAATGCCACCGCAACGTTGGTAACGCTGTGTATCACCATAACGTTGGTAACGCTGTGTATCGTTGGTAACGTTGCTAATGTTATCGTTCGCAGTACATACGTGAGTGGAATGACACTGAATTTGAACAAGTGCTTATATTTAAACATTTTAACACAACATATATGACAACAGTGATTATATTTAACCATTTTAACAGAAAATATATGTTTTCCTGTAGAAAATAACGTGATTCAACTGGTTTTCACCTTCATTTCATCCGTAATAACAGCAACCAGTTCAGCAACTTAAAGTTAGTCGAATTGGTTGATTTGTTTGTTTGCGGTTGAAATAAAGGTCAAATTCAGTTAAATCACGTTATTTACTATAGGAAAACATATATTTTCTGTTCGAAATCAGACCCTGTAATACAATACAACTTTACTTGTTTTTTTTTTTTTTTTTTTTTTTTTTTTAGATAAATCTGCATTCCTTTATTAATAAAGATTTTTTTAGTGTTTTTCTATACTAATACCAGTCTGTGACCTAAGGGGATCGGGGGAGCCTGCCCCAAACTAAGTCTTACCTGGAAACTACTAGGTTAGGTTAGGTGGGGTGTGTTAGGCTCTGTGGCCTTTAAATGAATCTCAAAATATATATTTTCGTTCAGGAAAAACATTTCTCACGTGACAAACTCTACCTACAATTAATAATGTATTTGCAATGAAATTCCTTTACTTCAGTTGTAAATAATCACGTTTTTTTTAACTTTTCCACCATCCAACACCCCCAGTGTCCTTACAGAAGGGTGGGGGGGGGGGTAAACGAGAGAACGGCTCATTTGCAATCATTGTCAGAAGGTTCAAAACAACAAGATATATTACAAAAACACTCTTACTAACTACAAAAAGTTTACTGCACTGTTCTATAATTTTACCCTAACATGTTTCCCTTTACATTATTAAGGAGTTATTCAACTATGTATATATAGGCCTAAACCTAGGCTACATCATGGAATTCTATATAAATCAATCAAGATTGTTACCTTTGGACTACAGTAATAAAGAAGCTCCAGGGATTTTAACACATAATGTATGGTGGTGCAAAGACCGTCCTCGTTTGCATAGTGGTACATTGCAATTGCAAAGTATGTAGCTTAATATCACTCATTGCGAGGGGACGGTCAGGTTAATTTTGATTGGGCTTCGGTGGGCTTCTGTATTTATATAATTATAAATATTAGGTATTATTCTACCGTAGTCAATTCTGCATATCTATAATTAATTTTGCCTTTTGAAACCTTTAGTTGGTCATGAAGTTTTCGCGAACGTAACTTAGGGTACTGTACACTAAACTAAACAAATAAAAACTGAAGTTGTCACTTCAAAAAACTAAACCTTGAGAGGGTAATGGCTTCGCTCTCTGCCGTCCAAAATTCAGGGAATGTAACTTAATACTCAAAATGGAAATTATGTTACTTACAAAGTAAATTACTACTCAAAGCAAATGTTATAATAATTCCTTAAAGATAAAAATTGTAGACAGCGATAATAAATATTGTCTATAACAGCAATGAATGCCACTCCCTTAAGAGTTGCCAGTCAGCCATATTTTACAGGTAAACAAAACATTATATTTTGTCTTTTGGTTCTATATTTTGGCAGCATTGTACTGGCATGATCTATATCTCCTAGAGTTACTTGTGAAACACAGATAAGAGATAAGGGCAGTATAAAACTGACTGAGAGTATTGTGTAGTTGATTCTGCAGATTGTGTTAATGACTTCACAAACTTGGACGTCTTGGAACCCTTTGTTTTAATCAAGGGACCCCGTAGGTAACCATCTTGAAGCCCCCTGCCCTCATCATTAGAGTCATTACCGAGTAGCGTTTCCTTAGTGAGGTGATGTTATTGTCTTTCGTTTTGTGTTGTGCCTTCTTTCTTGGTGTCAGTGAAGATTTCCATTATTAGGCCTCCACTCTGGAATACAGGTAATATTTTGTGTTGTTAGTTCAACCTGATTAATTATCTTAGGTAATGTGAACATGGTGAAGCTGCAAGCCTGCAACATTGAAATGGTAGCCTAGCATATTAGCCATGTATCAGTTGATTTTTGTATGTTGAGTTTACATGGTACAGTGTTTGAAAATTTATAGGTTTTGCACTTTGTCTTGTGACAATAAGGAAGTTTGAGAAATCTGAATTTTTCACGTAAGATTAAAACTTAAAAATAACCTAGAAATACCATTACCGCATATAGGCCTATTGATGCGTTAGGCCTAATGGTGTTTTTTCGTTATGTAATACTAATAAACGTCTGTTGTCACACCCTAATTTTAAACTTGTTTTAAACAGACAAGTTTTCTGAATATATGCCAAACTTCTATTGCATATTCACCAGCATAGCTACAAAATTGATGGGCCTAAGGTCACAAAACCACCAACTACATAAGGAATAGTATTACCCTGTGAAGTCATACATAGATATGTGCTTGTACATATAAAAGAGGATCTTGTTTTGAGCCGAAGTTGGACTAGATTAACAGACCACAAACTAAACTAAAGCAGTGAAAGACATATAATACAAATTTAGGTATTTGTTTTGTAAATGTATTCTGACAATAGACAACAGTAACTTGTTGTCAAGATAGAACATGCATGGTACTCATGAATAATGTTTTGTAGTCAACACTTACTTCTCATTTAAGACACGAATTTTATCAGAAAAAGTATGGAATAAATTGGAAAATCAATACAATATCGGATTTTTGTACTGATAGAGATAGCTGCATTTTCGTGAGCTTTCTTCGGATTATTTAAAATCAACTTTATAACATTTATTATTATTATTATTATTATTATTATTATTATTATTATTATTATTATTATTATTATCCAAGCTACAACCCTAATTGGAAAAGCAAGATGCTATAAGCCCAGGGGCTCCAATAGGGAAAAATAGCCCAGTGAGGAAAGGAAATAAGGAAATAAATAACTGAAGAGAACAAATTAACAATAAATCATTCTAAAAAAAAGTAACAACGTCATAACAGATATGTCATATACAAACTACTAACAACGTCAAAAACAAATATGTCATATATAAACTATAAAAAGACTCATGTCCGCCTGGTCAACAAAAAAGCATTTGCTCCCACTTTGAACTTTGGCATACACCTCGCCATGCTCTGCTAGCATCTACTTTTGGTAAAAAAAATAAACAACAGCACTTGCATCCATCTCTCATACTATTATTATTATTATTATTATTATTATTATTATTATTATTATTATTAGCTACGCTACAGCCATAGTTGGAAAAGCAAGATGCTAGAAGCCCAAGGGCTCCAACAGGGAAAAGTAGCCCAGTGAGGAAAGGAAACAAGGAAAATAAATATTTTAAGAACACCACCACCCCCAAAATAAATATTTCCTATATAAACTATAAAAACTTTAACAAAACAAGAGGAATAGAAATAAGACAGAATAGTGTGCCCTAGTGTACCCTCAAGCAAGAGAACTCTAACCCAAGACAGTGGAAGACGATGTTACAGAGGCTATGGGACGACCCAAGACTAGAGAACAATGGTTTGATTTTGAAGTGTTCTTCTAGAAGAGCTGCTTACCATAGCTAGAAAGTCTCTTCTACCCCTACCAAGAGGAAAGTAGCCATTGAACGATTACAGTGCAGTAGCTAACCCCTTGGATGAAGAGGAATTGTTTGGTAATGTCAGTGTTGTCAGTTGTATGAGGACAGAGGAGAAGTTTTAAGGAATAGGCCAGACTATTCGATGTATGTGTAGACAAAGGAAAATTGAACCGTAACCAAAGAGAAGAGCGCAATGCAGTACTGTCAGGCCAGTCAAAGGACCCCATAACTCTCTAGCGGTAGTATGTGGTAGATTACCAGGGATATCTAGGCCAGACTACAATGCCAAATGAATGGACACACACACACACACACACACACACACACACACACACACACACATATATATATATATATATATATATATATATATATATATATATATATATATATATATATATATATATATATATATATATATATATATATATATATATATATATATATTATATATATATATATATATATAATTAAAACACCGGTGTTTATTTTTTGTATTTGCCAGTCATATGAAAGATGTATTAAAATTATTAATCGTAAATCTCGTAACCAAAGGAAAAGAGATATTTTCTAAGATACAAAATAAACCGTGAAGACTCGATTCTTCAATGCCCAAGCAAATTGTTGATAGCATTAGATGTAGGTTTAACTGGAACAATACATTAATTTTTGGGTGTTTACTTGCGTTTAGCCACTTTAAAGCTTTTAATATTTAGTATTAATCAAGATTTGACAATTTATATAAAAGAAAATGAGATAATCTATTGAAATTTAAAGGGTGTGCGCTTACAAAATACGAGTGCATGTGGCTTAGGCCTAGGTTGGCTTGCATACCAGTTTGGTAGTTTTCTGCACCAGAGTGTGACGCGTTCAACTATCGATAGTACCCGTAAAGTCTTTATTGTCGAATAATACATGCTCTTTAATGTGTGAGGCATTAGGTTACTTTGATATGCCACTGCCTATTTGCGTAATCTGCTCGAGAAAATGCTCTTTAACCGTTACTGCTCCCACTAAATGAGTTTCCTCATCAGCAGTATATTCTCCGAAGGGGATTAGTGACATTAATGTGCACAGTGTTTTGTAGGCCTACTGATAATTAATCCTTGTAACATTCCTCTGGTTGTTAGCGGCACCTGGTCAGTTATCCACAATGCCTACATTACCCACCACATTTCGTCTTTTTTTCCTGGACAACTTCTTTACCCTTTACTTAGTAATGCAACTGTGTTTTCTCCAATTGCACTTCTGCACTGAATGACCTCCTCAGCCCAGAGCTGAGCCATATATGACCGAAATTCCATACACCGACTCTCTCTCTCTCTCTCTCTCTCTCTCTCTCTCTCTCTCTCTCTCTCTCTCTCTCTCTCTCTCTCTCTCTCTCTCTCTCTCATATAAATTAACATTTAAACACGTAGGCTGTGCATTATTCTCTCTCTCTCTCTCTCTCTCTCTCTCTCTCTCTCTCTCTCTCTCTCTCTCTCTCTCTCTCATAAATTAACATTTAAACACGTAGCTTGTGCATCTCTCTCTCTCTCTCTCTCTCTCTCTCTCTCTCTCTCTCTCTCTCTCTCTCTCTATTACAAAATCTGTTAGTCCTAGTATCATAAGCGTTATTGCCTGCGTTAGTATTGTGTTCCTGTCATGAATAGTGGATAGTTGTATTAAGATCTCTCTCTCTCTCTCTCTCTCTCTCTCTCTCTCTCTCTCTCTCTCTCTCTCTCTCTCACATTACAATATCTGTTAGTCCTAGTATCATAAGCGTTATTGTCTGCGTTAGTATTGTGTTCCTGCCATGAAGAGTGGGTAGTTATATTAAGATTTTTCTTATTCAATTGTCTTTTCTTGTTTTTTGGTGATATAGTATAAT
>NC_090765.1:46639299-46648972 GCF_036898095.1 Palaemon carinicauda | reverse complement strand
CAGTTATAAATGACTCGTGGGCATCTAGTAATATCATTAACCAATTCTTATCTACACGTGTATTAGCCTTATTTACCCCATAAGGTTGCCATCCTTGTCTTTCTCGTTTGCTCATTGGTATTGCATAGGTTATTGGTGATGATAGTATTCGGTTGTAAGCCATTTCTACTCTTACGCTGTTTTACGAAAAAAAGAAAAAAAAATGATAAAGCCCATAGAAATTGAGAGGTAGTGTCATACTCGAGACTCGAATGGTTTCATTACGTGCCCATAGTATTTGCGTCTAGAACGCAATTTTTTACACTACACTTTTTTATACGCCATGTAATGAAGTTGATTCTTCTACTAAATTAGCGTAAACTGATATTCCCGCTACCATCTGTTAGTGACATTATAGACTATGATAAGTGGATTCGTCCAAATAAGAAAATATTTACAAATAGAAAGATACCATATGATTTAGGAACACAAAGGAAAAATAAATTCTAGAAGAACCAATTTTGTAAAGTTGAAATTTATTTTAGATGTTTTAAGTATTTGCATTTATGTGCATCATCTACACATTACTTGCTTTTACCACATTGCGCTTCCTGGTTAGTATACGTTTAGCTTGGCTTTTGTTTTCAGTATATCTTTTATATCCTGAATTTCCCTTTTCCCTCGTTTCCACATAAATTTCCTATGAGTAAGTTCGTGAAGTTGATGTAAAACTTGAACTTTCAGCTTCCATTGTTATTCACTGTAATGTATATTTAGTACAGTACTCTGATGCAAGTGGACTCTATTCGATGATTATATTTCTGAGTTTTATTTCCTGAAACATCGAGGTCTCAATAAACGGTACCAAGTATGTAAGAAGTTTAGGAACGGTACTCGAAAATCAAGTCATGCAGTCCCTTTAACACTAAATGTACATTTATTTGTGTTAAGGAACTAACAAGGGTTTATTGATTTCAAGATTAAACGCTGCTACAATAAGAGCTCCGAATTCTCTCTCTCTCTCTCTCTCTCTCTCTCTCTCTCTCTCTCTCTCTCTCTCTCTCTCTCTCTCTCTCTCTCAGTGCAAAACCTAATCTTCCAGCTCAACCATTCATCAGAAAAAAAAAGTTGGACAGTGATTACATAAATATTGGAAATTGCCTATACAGAAGTGGCTAATTATAGTTTTAATCACGATATTAGAAATGGGGTTTTGATTAATTATTTTACCATGTTATATACTCATATGATCAAAAGTAAAAGTTAAACTTAGTTGTCGCAAAATACCATTTTAAACTGCGCAATACAGATGCAATGTTCCAGTACCCTATACATTTCATTATTATTTTTTTTTTGTTATCTAATAATCGAGGACAATAATCAAGAAAGGCATTTAAGAGTCATCTTATGCCATGGTGTATTTAGATTCGTTTAGGTATTTTGAACTAATGCCCAGCAAACGCTACAAATATAATAATCATAGTGTATTTTACACTTTTTTCAATTATAGATTACAGGGCTGGAGCATGAAAATTAATGATAATGATCAGTGCTAACAGGACCGTATAGGTATTGTTTCTTGAACTCTTGGACTTCATACAAATCTCCCATCAAACAGTAGTCGGGATAAAAAAAGTACTCAGTAATATCAGAAATGAACTCACAGTGGTATATAAGCAGATGCGTAAAAAATCAAAACACCGAAATATGTTTTTTTAACTTGTAAATGAAATCTGTAATCTATTACCTAAGAAATGCAGCTCTTTATGTGCTAGGTACACTGTATACAACTGAAGCCAATGGTACTATGATGAATAATCTATGAAACAAATTTCTGTCTATGAAGGACATTAAAAGCTCCTGATGACGTCACACATTTTAAGGAGCTGGTCTCACTTTTCATTGTAACAGTGAGATTCTATTAAAAAAGATATTACTGCCCCCATTCAAGTTGTAAAGTTAGAGATAAATTTTGGGATTTCTTAATCTATTTTTAGTTACTTTACCCCAGTTAGTTCTAGTCCATTTGGTTTTTCTCCCATTCATTTCTCACACTCACCCATATATTACGCTCTTACCAAGTTATCATAAGCTACTCCTACTGAAGGCTACTCTCATACCATAAACTACTCTCGCCATAAACTATTCTCTTACTAAAAGCTTCTCTCTTACCATAAGCTAGTCGCTCACCCCAGTAATAGTCTGATACCATAAGTTATAAAATCACCATGAGCTAATCTTCAAGTTTTAGCCAATTGCAACATCCACCGATTACAATATTCTAACTTATTGAAGTACTTGTGCAGTTTTTACACTGAAATCTTTTAGGCAATACGTTTCTCTTGGCGTACTACGTAGATGGATGGGAGTGCAAGGTTACAATTTCTCTCGATGAGTGTTGCGATTAACGGAGACGAAAAGTAATATCCAAATACATTTTCCTGACGTTATTGGTCGGTTTCAGTATACGTACTGTCTATTCCTGTCAAATCTTGAATTACAGTATTCTTATTCTTTCCCCCTTGTAGTAAATGGTATTGTTATTGTTGTTGTTGTTGTCATTATAATTATTATTATTATCATTATTATTATTATTATTATTATTATTATTATTATTATTGGGAAAAACTAAAACTATTTCACTAAAACTCATAATTCTTACTATGCCTGTGGGTAATTACATCATTGACATCCTCTTAATCTTTATATTAGATAAATGCACACTAAAAGACTTACTTTCTAGCTAAATATCTACTAGAATTTACCTATATGCTTCTATTTTGATTCTTTATGTATTTGTTTTCTCAGGTAAATGAAGATGGACTGTCCTCACATCCTGAAGATGAAGTCCCTAGCAGTCTTATCGTGAGTATTAATGATATTTTTAATTATGCCATTATAAATTTCTATACATAACAATATGAATGGGGGAGGGGGGTTAGTATGTAATATAGATCTGATGTAGAATTTTATCTATCATTATTTCGGAATAGTTAAGAACACCGTAACTTTTCCTTCAAAGCGTAAGTCCCAGTATCGATTTCTTGTTAGGATAGGAAGACTTAATTCCCCGTGGGTTGCAAATTATCCATAGGATATATAATTTTTTAATTAAATAAGATTTTAATGGCTTAATTTTTTTTTAACTAAAAATAGCGTATGTTAGATTGAATAGCCTACTTAGCCACATGTTACAAACCCAGCCCTCAGCCCACATGGTGGAAATGAGTTAATTTTGATTCCAAGTATAGAATACGAAATCGATAAAAATGTTCATAGCAGTCTGGATAGTGGTTTATACAATATATATCCTGCTCGATGAGTTGTTATGATCCCCTCAAACCCCAAAAGACATACGTTCGAATTTTGGTTAAGATAAGAACAATTTCTTGCGGAAAATGGCGAACGCAGTTTCATTCCTTAAGAATTCTCTTAAGAATTATCGGAAAAGGTTGTTTTGTAGTCGGTGAGGAAAATATGCAAATTGCATTCATGGGCTCTGATTGAGAGGGAAATCACTATACAACCGCGGATAGGGAAAGCCCCATACACTGAATCGTCATTTCATAGAAGTTTCTTATATATATATATATATATATATATATATATATATATATATATATATATATATATATATATATATATATATATATCGCTAAGAACAAATATCAGACTACCGAAGGAACTGCTTAATAGTCCAAATATATAAAGGAAAGGGTAATATACAAGTTTGCTCTAATTACTTAGGGATAAAACTTATTTCTCATTCAGTGAGGATTGCGTGAAAGGTGAAAGAGATACTGTATAGAAAAATGAATGAGAGTGGAATAATCTGACAAAGCTATGAATTCAGGGAATGGCTATGGTGCAAGAATTGCGCTTAGAATTATTAATGAAATCTCTAGGGTGTCAAAGAAGACGCATATACTCATCAGAAAGAGAGATGGATCTGTAATAACAACAGAGAATGAAGAAAGGCAACGTTGGATGGAACACTAGTGAAGTCATGATTAGGAGATATGAAGGGAATAATTTGATTGATATACCGGAAGCTGAGGAAGACCCTAATGTGCCCAGGAATAAATTCAGTGTGCTTGAAGTCGTAGGTATCCTTAAAGAACTCAAGAGACGGAAAGCCCCTGGATACGATGCAACGTCAGTTGACATGAAAATATACAGTATACTTTTGATAAAGAGAGCAGAGAGAAAGATTGATGAAAAGCCGAGAGATGAACAAACAGGATTTAGAAAAAGTAAAAGTTATACTGACCAAATTTTCATTTCAAGACATTTATTATTTTACATTTTTTTTAAAGGTAAGACCTGCATTATATACAGGAAGTGCGCCATACTGTTGCACAATAGATGGTTTCCCGTACATGTTATTTACAGTTTGGGCATGAGGACTGTTAAGATCCTCTCTAGTTTTATATTTAATGCATTTTAGTCAACTTCATAGCCTTTCCGCCCATACTCTGACGTATTTCCATGATTTTCCAGGCTGATAAGGTACATGGCTAGTTAATGACTGTGCTATACTGGTATAGAGATGGACAATAAATTGAATAAATATTCTGGAAATTGAAAGATTGTCCATCTCAATTGAATATTACATCTTAATAAACTTTAAAGCCTTTCCACCAATACTCTTATCATGTTCAAAGTTTTTCCAGGCTGATAAGGTACTTGGCTAATTAATAACTGTTATCCTGATACACAAATTGGTAACAAAGTGATACATGATCTGGAACAGAAGGCATACAATATTATATTGGTCTTCATTATCTGGAGAGTGTGAATAGTGTTGCTAAGCCTAAGATTTGCTTAAGTACATCTGGACGCGTGAAGTGTTATCTGAAGCTATGTTCATCTGACGTGGTCAGCCATATACCCTGCAAGGGCAGCCATTCCTACAGGTAGTGGTGGAGAGTATGACTATCCTCTCTCTGGTAGACTCGACACTTGGTATTGACTGGTTTCTCTGCATTTGTATTTACTCCAATAACTTGCCACATGTAAGATTATCCCATTCTGATTCTGGACATTGCTGTTTGTTGTCAGCGCCTGTGGGGAGAGATGGCGTTGTAGTTTGGTGGTCCTGATTCACTATCGCTATTCTGACATTGTCTCTACATTTCCTTAGCTACCTCCCTTCCTGCCTTTCTCTTGATGGAAGATATAGGTATTGCTGTTTTATACTGGACTTCTCTTCATCTTGCACCCTCTCCAGCTAAGACATCCGCTCGCTCATTTCCCGGTATCCCAAGGTGTGAGGGGGCCCAGATGAATTTGACTGACTCTCCTATGTTGTTAATCTGGGTTATTAGCTGTAGTATTCTCCTTACGTATGTCTTGAACTCATTCTTATTACTGGTTAGGGATAGCAGGGCTGCCTGCTGTCGCTAACTAGAACGATCTCTTTGCTGCATTTCTTTCCAAACTTGATTCTGGTTAGAATTAAAAAAAAAATCTCGGTTAAAGTACTGGAGCTCCCATCACTAACTCGTTGACTCTCTGTGAACACTTCTCTTTCTCCCACAAAACCACAGAACCCTGCCTTACTTCATCCATCACTGAGTGTGGATCCATCTGTGTATACTCTTACTCCTCTCTCTATGTTCTCCAGTTTTCCAAGGAACAATAGTAATTTTTACCCCACATTGTCTCTCTCTCTCTCTCGTATGTCTTTTGTTCCATTGCACTGAAATCGTTGGGGTGTATATGTTGTGAAGCAATATGTAGAATATAGAAATCCACTTTTAATGACATTTGTGGAATTGATAATGTGCACCGGCCAATTTTGTAGAGAGTCCTATGTTATTATGGAATTCCTCTTAAATAAGTAAATTTTATTAAGTCTGTTCAGGAGCATAGTAAGTTTTAAGTTAATGTTATTGGAGTCCTGTCAAGTTAATTTCTAGTGAACAGTGGAATACTCCAAGGGAATGTGTTGTCACCTATGTTGTTTATCCTTCTCATGGATTTTGTAATGCATAACATAATTGGAGATGGTGCAGAAGGATGAGACTGGATTATTAATGGAAATTAGCTGACCTAGAGTATGCTGATGACGGTGTCCTTATTAGCAGAATACCACAGCATTTGCAATGCTAGCCTACCAGAATGCATGAAATATCACAGGAGGGTGGGCTCAAGATAAAAAGAAGAAAGACAGAGATGATGAGTATGGAATATGCAATGGAAGATGAAATATCATTAGGAGATGAAAGTATTAATGAAGTAGAATCATGTAAATATTGAGGAACTATGATGACTAATACAGGCTCTTTAGAATTGGAATTTAATGAAAGGTTTAAAAAAGCAAATCAGACCATGGGAAGGTCAAGTAAAATTTGGAAATCAAATCGCCTGAAATTACATATAAAAATCAGGCTATATATCAGTTTAGTGAGGTCAGTGTTACTGTATGTACATGAGTTGTGGTAGGACAATACAACCATATTCAACACATTGAGTAGATTTGAAAACAAAGTCTTCTGATGAATATGGGAAGTTGAATGTCAGGACATGATTCGAAATGAAACTTTAAGAGAGGTTACTCTCGTGCCATTTGTGATTGAAATCATGTTGAGGGGTAAATGGAGATGGTTCGGTCATGCTCTTCGCACTCCCCAAGAGAGGTTAGTTCATCAGACATTTACTTGCGCTCCACAAGGCACCAGATTTTAAAGATCAAGGCCTACATGACTCAGGACTATGAATCGTGAAGTAGGAGACGATGAATGGAGAAGTTTTGATTTTATAAAAGCTCAAGATAGAGGCGACTGGCGAAATCTAACCGAAGACCTTTGCGTCAATAGGAGTAGGACGCGATGTATCTGCGTTATGCCAAGAAACGTTTCTTATGAACAGATGCCAAGGCAAGAAGTGTGGAGGTTTATGAGAGAGAAGTGAGATTCTGACATGTATGTTTAAAGTTTTACATCATATATAAGATTCTGTTGGAACTAATTTAAGCAAAGGTTAAGGCAATGGCCATTATGCTCTGTATGTATGGGTGGGTGTAATCTTTGGTTATCTATTTTCATTTGATTTCAGTGCGTTTTTGTTTGTAGGTAAAATCTTTGAAAGTACATATCATCCTGCAAAGAATACCTTTGAAAAGAAATTCCTTAACTCTAAAATTAACCGATTCATTACTGTATATATAACGGAAAACTTCCATTAATGATCAGATCATCTTATTTGTAAAAACGTTTTCTGCTAAACTTCTTTTAGGTCAATTAGGCATCATTATTGTTGTCCTCTAATATCGACAGACTTCCATTAGCAATGAGAATATAGTAATTTTTTTTACAACACAAGACCAAATATCCGATTTAATCTACCTTGCAGTAAGGTAAATAAATTTAAGTGTCAATGTGTAATCCAATTTGGCTTGATGCAATTACATTTTCTGTTTTACAACACAAGACCTAATATCCATTTTAACTGTTTCTAGTTTATAGAATTATATATTGAATCTACCTTGCAGTAAGGTAAATAAATATGTTATTATGTAATACAATTTGGCTTGCACATGATGCAGTTCCATTTTGTGTAATAAATTATTGGTTGTATTTTGTAGATTTTTTGTTGAAATCTTGTCTAGTACGTGTATTCGTATCACAACCATCCCGTATTTATGTCTTTAAACCAGATTAGAAATTGCCGTATAATGTTAGCGACAAGTCTATCCAGGCGTATCCTAAATGAAAAAACTATATACAGTTGATTTTGAATCCATTTTGATATGTTTTGTGTTTTGCTAAGCCATATAGGAAAACATTTTCATACAGTTTATTACTGGCGAAAATATTATTTTTTTACCCGTTATTTTTTCGCATTGGAGTTGTTCAGTCCAATAGTGGTATCAAGGATTTATCGATTAACAAATGTAACTGCATGGCGGAAATCTTCCTTTATAGGATTTGGAATATGATACCCTTGTGTACAGATAAATTTATACATCTATTTTACTATTTTCAATACTTATACTTTATATTTTCTGGAAAAAAATTCTGAAGGATTTTGGTTTCAAATAAAATAACGCATCGGTAAACCTTTTATAAAGCTTCAGTAATTTTATGTGAGTAAAATTCTGAAAATGAATTCCGAATGTAGTGAAATTGCTTATAGCTTCGGGCCATGATACAGTTCTAGAATAGTTATCAATATGAATAGGAAAATAAAACGTTCTATTTGTTCAGATGTTAAATGTTTTTAAATGGTTTATTTTTTTTTCATTCTATATCAGAGGAAATACACAGCAAAAAGTAAGAAACATTGAATAAGCGAACGGCTTTCGAAATTTTGGACACATTTCCATCTACTTTATATAGGCCTATTCGGATCTGATACTAAAATTAAAAGAACAAACCTCCATGAAGATATTCAAGGTTTTTTGCTGCAAACGGATCAAGTATGAAGTCTGGCCTTTAATATCCGACTCTTGCATGTAGTTAAATACCTTACTGGCCATTTAGTTTTTAACCATCCTGTTATTATTTTGACAGGCTGGTCAAACAATATTTCTCTTCGAAATTCCCTAATAATGGGAAAGAGGGTTTCCGTGGCAATACATTTATGACAATATCCGGCCAAAATTTTATAATGTGGAGAATTTTTTTTTTTTTTTTCACTTTTTCATCCAAACCCGCTCATTCATTCATTAAGTATTTCATTAACACTGATAAAGGCGGAAATATTTTGACGAGGGTAAATACATGACTATTCCTAATTTTTTTTTTTATTTTTTTTTTTTTGGGGGGGGGGAACTCCCTGACACCTTTACATTTTGTTCCTTCTACTTCTTAAACTAGGGTAGGACGTTGTGGAAACAGAAAGATGAAGTAAGTTGACATTTCACACGTTTGTGAATGAAGGGATAATAATTAAATCAGTGGCTGCTAATTTTTTGGTACTTGTATCCACTAGTCTTTTGAATATCCATTCAGGATTTCAAACGTAGCCTTTAAGCTACAACCCTAATTGGAAAAGTAGGATACTATAAGCCCAAGGGCTTCAACAGGGGAAATAGCCTAGTGAGGAAAGGAAATAAGGAAACTACAATAGAAGCAACTAATAATTAGAATAAAACTATTTGAGAACAGTAGCATTGAAATAAATTTTTCACAAAGAGGATGAAAAATAAGATGTGTGCCTCAGTGTACTCTCAAGCAAGAGAAATCTACCCCGAGACAGTGAAAGACCATGGTACTGAGGCTATGGCACTATCCAAGATCAAAGAACAATGGTTTGTTTTTGGAGTGTCCTCCTAGAAGAGATGCTTACCATAGCTGAAGATTCTCTTTTACTCTTAACAAGATGAAAGTGGCCATTGAACAATTAAATTGCAGTAGTTAACGCCTTGAGCGAGGAAGAATTGTTAGATGATAGTGTTGTCAGGTGTATGAGGACAGAGGAGAATATGTAAAGAATAGGCCAGACTATTCGGTGTATGTGTAGGCAAAAGAGAAACGAGCCGTAACCAGAGAGAAGGATCCAATGTAGTACTGTCTGGCCAGTCAACACCAATGACGCTCTTGCGGTAGTGTATCAACGGTTGACTGGTGCCCTGGCCAACCTACTAACAATATTATTCTTCCTTAATCAAAAAGTTTTAGCTCCTCGTAAACAGTCATGCATCAAAAGCATTTCATGGATTTGCATAAAAAAACACCCGAGAGAACTG
>NC_090765.1:46616799-46626799 GCF_036898095.1 Palaemon carinicauda | reverse complement strand
TTTCTTACATATTGCAGTAGGAACAAGATTTGCATTTAATCCTATCTTGATGCTGTTTCCGTTTAAATGGCAAAGAATTATGCTAAAACTGATATATACTTTCTCTATCCAAAACTGCTACATATCTAAATTTACATTGTACCAAATATTTTTCCAGTTTAATGCGGCATATTTCAATTCTATGGTTGGAAATGATGTAGGTTTCATTAGCTATTTATGAATCACTTAACTGATATTGATCCTATTTCGGGGAAAAATTTTAATGATGGATTTTCAAACGCTGCGTAATAAAACGTTAACAATGACATCTCTCCCAGGTATTGATGAAATCTTTTTAATAATCCTTTCTGTAAACGTTTAATATAGATTATATGATTACTTGGTACTTTTGCTTGGTGATATCTCGAAATTATCGTTAACCCCACAACGACTATATGTATAAGATGATCACAAAAGTTCACTTTGAAAGAACCCTTCTGCAAATCTTTGAGAATTCACGTCCTTCCTGGTAGATGAAGATGTTAGGTTTGGCCAATAATTGAATTCATCTCTTGAAATATTTGCAAGGATTTTATGTTTCGAATTACTTGTTCATTAATTTTCTTTTGACTTTTTCAATACCTTATTCTTATCTTTATAACAGTCATGGGTATCTTTGTGGGAAACTGTAGTTTTTATTTAATAAAAAACGGAGACGACTGGTTATCAGAGAACAAATCATTATTTAACCACCATTAACATAGGGCTAACCTGAGGCAGAGAGTGTCACAATCAAATGGGAAATAGAGGGATTTGATTGACTGTTAAGTCTTAAATTTATACATATCCAACGTCTATTGCCAAGATGATTGAATGTTGCTAATCACTTGTAGAAATAAGGAGTTCCAAGAATAGAGTTACGAAGACTGAGGATGGGTAGTGCTCACTTAACACAAAAAGTCCAACTGAAGTTTAATATGGTAAAGATATGTGATAATATCTCCCTCACCATGGAACACATATTGGTGGATTTTCCCAAGAGGTTAGATGATAGAATACAACATCATAATTCAAAGTTAATCGAAGTCGTCTGGAATAATGTCGATAATTTCATAGAAAATTTTCACGGATATTTTTTCAGTCTATCACAGTATTACCTTGAAATTAAATTATCAAGGTACGGAATCACGGTTTTACCTTAAATTAACTCGCGTCACAGTATTAATTCTGAATAACTTATCTGTTATGATAATAAATCGTCAGATCAAACTTTTAAATATCAATCAGTCAATTCAATGGGAATTGCCAACACTAAATGTCTTATTTGATGTAATAGTGATGTAGGTTAATAATTTTATTGTATTTTCGGCTAGTCTGATAGAATGGCTATCTGATTTTTGAAGTGGTGTTTAATGACAATATTAGTTGTACCTAAAAGAAGGAAAGGACTGAAGGAATAAGATAAGTATCTCTCGTCATGCTTAAGATCAACTAATTCAAAGCGAGAAAAAATTAATGTTTTTTATCTCCCATCATTGTAATTAATTGTTCTCTTTTATTTTGGGAATCCTTTGGTAAAATTTAATTTTTAGTCATTAGATTCTAGCTAAAGTGACTTCTGTCCCCCATGCAGTGTTATGAGAGCTATTAAGTTAGAATATATTGACTGAACTTGTTTCTTAAGCCTCAAGATGTTGATTTAGAAATTGGAAAGAATCAGATATATTTTATGTCTTTTAGAGATGACGTGATTTTTCATTGAATCTCAAGTATCTCTTTTTACGAAGCCTAATCTGTGTGAATTAATTGTGACATGTTTTTTTTATACATTTTAAAGAAAAGTCATTGCTTAGAACAAAGTTTTCATTCCATTTGAAATTAATCATAGAGGACGACAAAAATAGAATAAGGTTTATATCAGAAAATTCTCTCTCTCTCTCTCTCTCTCTCTCTCTCTCTCTCTCTCTCTCTCTCTCTCTCTCTCTCTCTCTCTCTCTCTCTCTCTGAAATATTGTTCAGTTGATTCTGGAGTAATTGCAAACCCAGTGATCCTGACAGGTTTCTCAATCCCGCAGAATTTGCGGAAACAATTCGATGAACTTTTATTCCTCCTTGTGCGTTGTTTTTAATTATTTTTCCCTTAACAGTTTACCCGACTCAGTGGATGGAATAATCAACATTCCTCACTGGCGAGTTAAGGCAGACTGGAAGAGTCATTTCCTATTTTTGCGAAACCTCTAATTTATATTGGAATTTCAGGTTGTTGTGCATGAAAGGTGGTGGTGGTGGTGGTTTTTTTTTTTTTTTTTTTTTCTTTTTTAGAATTCCCGAATATATTTTGTGAATTCTTGTACTAACGTGAGACACATTATAGTGGCTGATGTTTGTTATGTAGGATGCTCTGATGTTAATTTGTTGCCAAGTAGGAATTTACTCATATTGTATTCTGCTGATTCGGTTTCATTCCATTGAAAATCTAGTTGCAGGACTCGCAACACTTGGTTGTTCTGTACACTCTTTAAGAAGACACATTTTGAAAGCTCTAGAACCCACACTCAAGGTGCATTATGGTTACTTGGAACTACCCGTAGCTACTATGCATTTCTGGCAAAGAATAGTGTTTTTTTTTTTAATATTTCCTAATAATAATTGCTTGATCCGAATGGTACTTTGACACAGCACTCTATAGACCTCCCCCTAATTTTTTTTATATTATAATACATTGTTAAATATCGTTACTTGAGGCGTTTACTCTTGTCCTAATAAAGCCTAAGCCAAGTGAATCGTTTCAGTAGGTAAAGCAATTTGAATACCTATACTCCCCTATCCCTCCCCTCTCCTTCCCTCCCTCTGTCTTAACCCTGCTCCTATCCCTCCAGTAACCCCCTTTCCTAGTCTCTCTGGCATCGCTTACTCTACCTTTTCTGTAACCTGTTATGTTTGTTAATAACTGATAGAATTGATATGATTATATCGAATTGAATGCACTGTCCGTTTTCTTTGCTTACGAGATAATCCTTTAACATCATCAATGTTTACACTAGTAAATCTTATTAATTTTACTTCCGCAACTTGTTCAGTACAAATACAACTTAATGATTGTTATTTATTGAATTCAAGAAAGCTGCCAGTCATTTATTGATCACTATAACTTACATGTGGGTACAACTTCACAGTCTGGTAGAGAAAATCGTGAAGCAATTTGCTTCCGGGACAGATGTTGATATAAAAGTACCTACCCAGTTATTGATATAGGTACTTTGCAGGTATGCCGGGCTTTTTCATCAACTTTTTCACATAATGCCACAAACATTCGATATTTTGCGTATAAATTTTTTTTCCTGAAGAAAAATTCAATTGAGCGATTTATCATGGTGGGTGAACTCGAGGTAATCCATGTCACCGTAAGTGTGGAGCAACATGTCTTTATCTAAAGGCTGACTAACATAACCTTCATCTAAAGAAACAATAAAGTGCTTTTACTAATGGGTACAATTCTTCCTGGAAACAAGACTTGTTTCAGAACTCTACCAGATGGTAATTTGGGTTTGGCTATTCGCGTCTTGTTGGTTTCAACCTCGGTGCCAGGACCACTTGTAGGAAGTTGATTTCTGAACCAGTTGTCCGTCACTTATGAACAAAACCAGCTCCCTTGGAGTCTACAGAAGTCTTGGGTGTAAATTGTGGATTGTAGTTTTATGGTTCCAGTGAAATAAACAATTTTCCAGGCTGGGGAATTTGACCTTTTCAAGAAGATCCCCTTGGAATCAGGAATGGTGACCATGCAAAGGCGTTGTTACCTGGTTTTGAGAACAGCAAAAGGTTTGTGACAGATTAATAATGGTTTAAGTTGAGCTGTTTAAAGGAGACATACATGAACTTTGCAAAGGCTGACATTCGAACTGAAAGTTGGTGAGGTGGAGAGAGACATGTGATAGAGGCTGGAGTCATGAGATGGTTATTATTGACCGTTTATGAGGAAAATAGAAAATTTAATAAGAAAAAAAATAGCAGTAACTTTCCATGTTTCCCTCTTGTACATTTATATTGGGTTCCATTATTAAAGGGATATTAAGTTTTATGAATATATCATATGTAAAACTATATCTAAGTCTCTTTATATCTGGGGTTTGGAGTGCTCTCAGGAAAATTACATTGAAGAAACTTGATTTGCCTAAACTCTTTGATTCCAGAGCAGTGAAATTGTATGTAAATTCCAAAATTTTGTAATGGTACAAAAGTCTCCCTCGTCTCAATGCCTGTCCTGTAATATTTTGATTTTTGATATCGCACTTTTTTTTAATATAATGTTCGGATGAAACGTCTGCTTTTACTTTGAATGCTTCCATTCCATTAGTACGATTTTTATGGCTATGATATTTATTTAGCTATAATATCTTACGTAAACAAATTAATTCAGTTTGGGGTTTAATGGGTTGTAAAATAAAGCCAATTAATTTTATTTGAACATATGTTTTGTAATATCGGATTATACCCTGTTTGTAAATTTTGGAATATTTTTCTCCTTAAACGGATTTGGCAATATATTGCTGCAGCTTTTTACTGAAATTTATCAGTTTTTATTACATAACGTTACCGATTTTATAAGTTAGTTTCATTTTGGTCCATATTTAAAATGTAGTAAATTTATTCTGATTTGATTTTAAAACTGATTCTTCATGAAATAAATCACCAACACAAAAAATGTAGATTCAAATCTTTTTTCACTTTTTAACAGATACTAAACGATAATGGTGGTGAGAATTATGCAGTGTCACAAAAACAAAAGAAAAAAATTGACAAAATATTTTGTATATCATGACAAACATTTAGTGCATGTCAGCAAGATTAATCTTTCATTACAAGCCATTGTATTATTATTATTTTTTTTTTACTTCTCCTTTCATGTGAAGTATTGTGTGTGAACCTTATTTTTAAAAGATGTACACGGAGAATAGTCTTATATTCTGAAACTTTTAATTCGATTCGTAGGGTTTTGTGTGAGATTACTAGTGTCAGTACCTAGGTGGGAAGTCTTGGCCCATAAATGAATTATGGGATGACGAAGAGGGTCTTTGACAAAAGTTAAGGGGAGAGAGAGAGAGAGAGAGAGGAGGAGAGAGAAGAGAGAGAGAGAGAGAGGAGAGAGAGAGAGAGAGAGAGAGAGAGAGAGAGAGAGAGAGAGAGAGAATAATTGTGTTACTGAAGATGAGAAATGTCATTTCCTGTTTCTATGGTGTTGGTTTATATCTTAGCAGCAACATTACCTTTCTCTCTCTCTCTCTCTCTCTCTCTCTCTCTCTCTCTCTCTCTCTCTCTCTCTCTCTCTCTCTCCTTTACCAAAAAAATTGAGTTACATGCGTGCTATTTAACAGTAATTTGTAAAGAGCATGCCTCATATAAATGTAATTTCAGTGACAAATAGTATTGTTGAAGAAATTTTTAGAGTTAACAAAAGGCAGCTCACTAACAACTAACTTTATTCCAGAAACAACGCAGCTATTTATTGGCCCCCAGGGGTCACATAATGGTGACAATTGCGTGTTTACAATCAAGGTATTTTGCCGAGAGGTTGACATTGGCATAAAAAAAATTATAACATAATAACATAATGATAAGAGTTAAAATTAGCATGTTAAATTTGATAAAACTTTTACGTGGAGTCCGTCGGAAAACGTAGATGAGGCATCCTTCTTCTTTTGTATGGGCGTTGCTTACTGCACGTTGATTACAGTTTCACTGATTCCACTGGCAGATTAAAAAGATCATTCCACAATCTGGTCTCGGCTGGAATAAAAGTTCTCTAATATTGTGTAGTGTTGAACCTGATGCTAAAGAAGGCTAGACTTGGATTTAACTGCTTACCTAGTATTACGTACTGAGTGGTACAGTTTGAGAAGATCTCAATATAAAGGATGATCAGGATTATAAAATAACTTATTCAACAAATATAAAGAACTAACTGAATGACGGTGCCAGAGCTTAATATCTTGATCAGGAACAAAAAATTAAATAAACCACAAATTTTTTCCAATAAATTAAGATGAGATTCAGCAGCTGAAGACCAGACATGAGAACAATACTCGAAGCATGGTACAATGAAATAATTAAAACATGTCTTGAAGGTAGATTGATCACCGAAAATCTTAAAAGACTACCTCAATGAGCCATTTTTTTGTGTCTCGTAATAAATTTTGCAGCCAATAATAACACCTAACATTATAACGGAGTTGTATGTAGTTGAAGAAATATTATCATTATAGAGATCTGGATGTTGAGGAGCCACTGTCTTCGACATTCTTATAATCATACTGAGTTTTGTTAGGATTGAACTTCGTGCCCCATAATTTACGCCATGCACTAATTTCAACTGGATCTATATTAAGGTATTCAGCAACTCAGATCTACATTCAGGATAAGGAATTGATGCAAAGAGAATAGCACCCTCTGCATACGCAAGCCGAAGCACATATGCATATATAGTATGAAAAGTAAAATAAGTATCAACATTAAGTTAATTTATTTTATCATGAAAAGGACGAGAGCTGCTTGTTCCTCTCCCTGTGTAATGCTAGCCACTTATTTGATTTCAGTCCTGTTATGGCACAGACTATGAACGAGAGAATACTGTTTTCAACGTAGGCACAGAAATAAGTATTTGGAAAATGTTTTTGATTGCTTAAGCAACCTTATTCACGCCAGCTCTAAATATTTTTTGGCTTGTGTTAAAATGTGTGGATGGTATGTTTGACTGTGTAAATGTGCTTTTTAAATATTCATTTTGATATAATTTTTTTTCAAATGGATTATCTAAATCCATCACTGCGTTGAATGGACTCACTCATCCCATTTTCTGAGACAGCTTTACTTTCCGGAAGGTGAATTGGAATCGCATCCTACCAGTGTATATCTTGGCAACGTGTTACAAAGACTAGCCAGTGTGATAGAATGAATTGATTTTAGCCAAAGTATCCGAAATTTGGTATCAGAATTATTGCCTTTCCAAATTACAGGAACTAGTCAATCTGCTTTCGTTTTTATTAGTTGGAAACTAATTTTGTCTTGTCATTATTCTGATTAACTGCATTTTCTGATTTATGTCCATTAATGATTTATATTTTTTTATATTTTGTTATTTTTAAAATGAATTAAAATCTAGTTCTCATTAATATCATGGCATCATTTAGCATATAATTTTCATTTCTTCATTCTTCTCTATTTATAATGTGCTTTTAATTTGATCGTCACTTTATTTATTCTTGCAAACCCTCTTCTTGAATGCAGATGTAATGTTTACATTGAATGCACTTTTGAATAAAAGTATTATTGCCACGGGATAATGAAGAAAGTCCTAACGGAACCCTTGAAGCTGTAATGAAGAAAACTTGCAGATTTGAAGAATTCCCTGTAAAAAAAATTGTCATATTACCTAATTTTTTGAAGAGAGAGAGAATAAAGGAAAGGGAGTTTCAAATTGGAGCCAATTTCAAAGTCTTGGTCTGGAGGTTTTGAATGATGTTACGAGATCAAAGTCGTCTGGTAAAAAACTCTTGTAATTTGTCACCGAAGTCTAGTTCCCACTTTATCGTCTTCCCGTTTTTGTAAAATTTAGCTGTTTTCACTTGAATGTTGAGGCTCTCCAGCTACATTAGTCATTTATTCCAGAGGGTGAACATCATGGTTAATAAGAACAAATTATAATGTCCCATTTCATAAGTTAAGGTTTTGTAGTTACTGTAATGCTAAATTATAAGTCATCCAAATCTGTAAGTCTGTGTGCGTTAAAATTTCTACGTACCTTAAACTTTATCATTTTTACACCCTACAGAAATATTTTTATCCATGTAAATGTGAATATTTATGAATGCAAATTCAAAGACAAAATGAAATAAAGTCATTAGGTATCAATTCCTAATTTGGTTTTGATGAGTTATCCACTTGCAAAAATCAATCTGCATTTGGAATGAAGTAGAAAAACACTTTCTGCTCGTCAGGGTTATAAATTGGTTATAGTGGATGGTTCTTCTATTAAAATGCCATCAGGCATTCACAAAGATAAGCAATCCATCTGGACTTCGTTTTACGGATCATTCAACATGATGAAATCAGATTATGAGTGTGAAAATGCAAATATTTCACTGGTATTGCATAATCTGTGAGCAAAAATTCCACTTCGTATGTGTATTTTTGTTGTTGACAATTAATAACAAGACTAGCACGGAAATCAGTCACAGGGTGCCTTTACGCCACACACACATACAGTTCACATTATTATTACCCCATTTTACCTTTTAAAGAAAAGGCAAAAGCAGTCGTCGTTAAACGGGTTTCCTTATCAAAATTGAATGCAATGTATGAAAAAAAGATGAGCAAGTGTCCATAAAGCTAAGATTAAGTGATTTACTTTGTGACAGTGAACATTTCTCATGGTAGAGAATTCTCAGTATTTACCAGAAATGCTCATGGAGGGAGATTCTCCTTCCAACCATTAACCCCCTCCTTCACCCTCTCTCTCATCTCCCTCATGCCAGCCACGAATCTCCTTGAAGGTAGAGTGCTAAGTAATTTGTCAATATTTCCTTTTTAGTTTGGATTATCAAATTTTATTCATTCCTGATGTTAGAAGTTATGATTTGTTAACTAAATTTCATTACAAATCTTTATAAATATACTATTTATGTATATTAATGGAATGGTAAAACACATTATAGAATTTTCTTTGTTTCTTATGGGAAAGAAAAATTGTTTTAGAATACGAGCATTTTAGGTTACGAGCTCAATCCCAGAACGAATTGAACTCGTAAATTCCCCTATCCTCTTTTGTAAAACAAGATTATAAACGCATTTAATGAGGAATGATATGGATTGCATTAATTTACAATTAAACAGCAACTGTATAAATGAATTACATATTTACATATTTTTTCTGTTGCATTTTGGGGGGTGGGAATGAAATTAGGAAGTTCTTCCTTCTCACAGTAGATTGGAGAGTGGTTAGAATAATGGTGTTGAGTATCTAATTTATCTTTTATTATGCATGGAGAATATGTCGCTAGAAGTTTAATACAAGCCCTCATAACAATAAGAGTGCATTTACCTGGTTAGTAGCGGTTACATCCGACAATTAGTGGCATTTTATTTGAAGGTGAATATATATCCTATATTATATTTCATATGTATATTAAAAGTAATCAGTCAGTATGTTAGTATGTGGTACACGCAAACATTAACAGACACATACTCTAATGATAATACGAAGTAAATCTCCAGAATTTATATATATATATATATATATATATATATATATATATATATATATATATACAGTATATATATATATATATATATATATATATATATATATATATATATATATACACTGTATGTATATATATATATATATATATATATATATATATATATATATATATACAGTATATATATATATATATATATATATATATATATATACACTGTATATATATATATATATATATATATATATATATATATACTGTATATATATATATATATATATATATATATATATATATATATATATATATATTCTTTTTATATCGAATAGCTAATTTTCTGTCTGTCACTTCCATATTTGTCATAGTGACTAACCACTTGCGAAATCTATCTATTTTTGTTTAGGTCAAACCAAATCCTTGGTCAATTCACCCTCTCCCATCTGTTCACAACGCCAGCTCATCCACGTGGCGTTATGAACAGTGTAGGCTATTGGACTCATGTTAGGATGTGTGTTTTGTCAATTTGTATAATTTTGTTATTTATATTGAAAGCTGAAACAATTCTGCGATATTAGAAATGTAGGTTAAGGATAAAAAGTTGAACCACTGCTTTTTTTCGTCTTCTCGAAAGAATTCCCAACCGTTGAGATGCCAAGTCTCTGTTGTTTCCAGGTTTCTGTAATACCTTAACGATTTACTCTTTGCCTAAGGAATAAGATCGTATGGAAGAAGTTAATTTCATTGCTGCTTCGATAAACTTTCAC
>NC_090765.1:46591799-46609299 GCF_036898095.1 Palaemon carinicauda | reverse complement strand
CATACCTCAGTAATTCATGTAATTATTTGAATATTCGTTCATTGTATTAAAGCTCTAAAATTGTTCATGTACTACCACCCCTGTTGTGTTTGTAAGCACAATCAGATTTATTCAGAGAAAATTACAATTTTTAAGTGTTCATTGTTAATGCACTTGGATCGAGACGTAGTAGTTGATAATCGCAGAACTATGTTTATAATTGGTGGTACTTTTCTCAGTACTGTATTTTGAGATTATAACAGGGTTATGGGTTGCAACTTCTTAAAAGAATGAAATTACTGTAGACGATAAAATGAACTTACTAATCCTAGTTTTTTGTCTTATTCATTTCTGTGAATAAAGGGTTGTACCTACGTGAATTACATGCAAGTAAAATAAAGTAATTTTATGTATATTCTTACAAGTATGTGAGATACATTTTCTTTTTAATTTGTTTTGATTTGGTTTAGGTTTTTGATAAGATTTTTCTCTTTCGAAGTCACGATAAGAGACGGTGATTTTAACGTATGATTGTGTTTCCGATCATTTCAATTTCTACTTTTTTAACTGGTGTAGAACTTAGGACATTATACAGTTATGGACTTGTATATTGACAAACGTCTCTGTCAAGTGGGGTAAATCTTAATGTGAAAATTTCATGGATTTGGACAAGGCAAGTCAAAATTTTATTAGAATGTGTTTGTACATTTTTGTACAATTTAATTTAGCCTATGCCTCGTTTTGTTAAAAGGTCATTTTATAACCACCACCTTTCTGGTAGTTCTTTCTAGCGTCCCTTTCCTGCAATCTCATTATCGAGAGTTCTCTGGTTTTCTTGCTTCCCATCGCCTTTCACATCACTGCAATCACTCAAGCGGAAATTAGGTAGCAGGTGGCTGCTTCGCCACTGGATGGAGTAACTTTAGACAATTTAACCTGTTATGAAGCACGGCGCTGCTTCTATAAAAGAGCCATAGTTGTTGTTACAGGACTAGGAAACTTCATTTTCCAGGAGTTTCTGCAATTGTTAGTAAAACATCTAATGTTCCGAGTTTTCAAATGTTCTTTTCTGAAAGGAATGGAATTATAAAAATGGATTCTACCATTATTGAAAGTGTTCGTCAATTTTTCTTAATCGAATCTTAAAGAAATGAAAGAAATATGTTTATATTTTTTTATACTGAAATTACCTCCGTGTAAAAGAAAATATTTTCTTCCTGAACAATATTTTTTTTTATCGCTGATGCCAATTGGATAGACAACCTTATATCTTTATCTAACTCAAACACGATGAATCTAATGGATGGAGGGAAGACCAGATATAAGAAAATACTCGAGACCAAATAGAATGAAAGAATTAAAAAGGAAAAATAAAACAGAATAGATTTACCACCACAAATCTTGAAATAATTTCTCAGTAAGCCATTTTTTGTGCCATCGAAGAAGAAGCTGACCAAATGTTTTTTCGGAATTAAATTTGCAATAGAGAATCATACCTAAAATTTTAAAGGTGTCACATAGAGTTGAAGAAACATAATCAATACATAAATCTGGATGTTGAAGAGCCTCGACCTACATACCTACGATGTTTAATGTGGAATTGGTATGTCAATTATAGTCTTTCCTGGAAAATAAAGGGAAGAAGACTTTCATTGAATATACTTCAGTTACATCTTTGATGAGGTCTGAATGTAAATTGAAATGGAGATACGTCAGGAGAAATATGATATAAGGTTTTATGTGGTAGAGAAGCATTTCTATTTCTAAATGAAAGAAATATAACTAAGGAAATCTCGAAAGGCAGTAATTAGGAACCGTGTTTTTATGTTGTAAGTTAAGAAAGTAATAATTTAGATTATTAAACATATTGTAAACAATAGGACGACGATATTTATTAAGGCCAAGACAAAGTTTCAAGACACTGTGGTGTTTAAAGAAGTAGAAGAGAATCGTTAAATAACAGATTTAATTCTTTGCCGTATTTGTTTTGTATCAAATAACCTTTGTTCAGATTCAGTTGATATCAGTTTTAAGAAAATGATCTATGATAACAGTCCCATACAGGATTTAGTACTGTCAGTGTACGTCACGTGGTGCACTGTTTGACCACAATCTGGGGCCCACTTTTAAGTCTTTTACTGTATCTCCATTTATTCTTCCTTGCTGTCCAACCTCTTAACTTTTATTCATGGTGTAATAACAGGGATTCCCCCAATTACGCTACGGAACTGAATGGCCTCCGTGGCCCCGGTTCTAGATCATATGTCATAAATTCATAATTCCATCCTTCTATAATCCTTCCTTCCAATCTGATGATCGATCAATTTTTTATTATCAACGGTAGGTTTGTAAACATTTCTTCAATATGGCTTCTCGGTGTTTTATGAATATATATATATATATATATATATATATATATATATATATATATATATATATATATATATATGTATATATATATATACATATATGTATATATATATATATATATATATATATATATATATATATATATATATATATATATGTATATATAATAAAATTCATATAATGATATCCAAATGTAAGAAAAGTAATTATTAATGACAATGTAAAGCCAATTTTTGTTTTTCTTTTTTCTTTTTGCTGACTGAAAATCCAGGTAGTGTAGTGTTTTTCTTTTCATTTTAGATAAAGTTTTGATATTTTCCTTTATTGCCACATAACAGAAAACATTTATTAAAAACTCGGCGAATCATTTCCAGGTTGATACGGGTGTTAGTTTCTTCAGCTGCTTTTCTGTTTTCCATTCAGCTGCTTCTCTGTTTTCCACTCTTTTGCCTTTTCTTTTTCATTTGTTATATTACATTCTTTTTGTTTCTATTCCTTTCTAATTTTATTGTTTCCCTCTTCTTATGGTCAGTCTAATTACTTTAGTTTTCTTCCCCGTTTCATAAGTACCTATTTATAAAGTAGGACTCTTTTTATAAGTACATCATTATGAAGTAAGACATGTTTATACTTTGGAATTTGCATTTGTTATATTTTGTACAGTATATTCATGGATTGTGTCAAATGTATTATTTCTCGTTTTTTTTCTTTTTCGATAAAAAGATTGATTAGGCTAGGCGAGATGTAAAAAAATAGGTTACCAAACGCTATACACATTTCGAAATTTGTTATAAATGTTGTAATATTCCACGCTTTATTTCTTTGGAAAGATGAAGCTCCATATTTTATGAAATCACAGAATCTTCACTTGAGTTATATGAGTGTTAATTTAATTTATTATTATTATTATTATTATTATTATTATTATTATTATTATTATTATTATTCATTTTAGCTTTGTCTGGTTGTACAGGTCACATTTGTTTCAAGAATTACATCTTATTGGCTTTTTAGCCACATTTTGTAGATGTTTTTAAATGCGAAGATGATTTGAATTTTATTCGTCTAATCAAGACCATATACTGGTGCTGTGTCTGTGTTCGTGCGATTCATTACCGGGTAATTTTCCAGCCTTTAAGCTCATTCAACATAGTGCTATGTATTGATCCAGTTTCAAGATGATGGTATGAAGTAGTGAAAAACAGGCACTGTAATTCTTAGTATTTTCTCCAGTATATGCACTAACATATTACATAGTTCTAAATTTCTTTGCCTTTTCATATTGAGTTTCATTTGATTCCAATTAAGATTCTAGACTGTATTTTAGGGTTGTGGTGGCCGATTTGGTAGCGTCCCTAACTGGTAATGGCCAGACTGGGATTCGAGTCCTGCTCAAACTCGTTAGTTCCTTTGGTCGCTGCAACTTCACCGTCCTTGTGAGCCGAGGGTGGGGGTATTGAGAAGCCTATAGGGCTTATCTGCTGATTCATTAGCAGTCATTGCCTGGCCCCCTTGGTCCTAACTTAGGTGGAGAGTGGACGCTGATCATATGTAGCCTATATATAATCAGTCTCTAGGGCATTGTCCTGCCCGATAAAGCAACGTCACTGTCCCTTGCCTCTGCCATTCATGGGCGGCCTTTAAACCTTTAAATAGAATGATTTTGACTGGTAAAGTAGATATTCTTAAAGAATTATGAGTTCTGGCCTTTGTGGTAAAGGAAATAATGATACCCAGTAAGTTCCTTACTTTGTTGAAAAGTGTGCGAATGAGAGAGGAAAAAATGGCACCATCGTTATATTCATAAAAGGAAGGGCGTAAATCTGTAATGAAACATCATGAAGTAATAATGGCGAATACATGCCAATTTACATATTTTTATGACAATTTTTTTTTTTTTTTTTTCAATTCGTGATTGGAGTCAGTAGTTCATTTTCTTTTCCATCGCGTCATTAACCTTAAGAATCATGGCACAAAGTGGATGACGTAATCAGTCATTTCTTCCTTTCCGTTATAGTACAGCTGGTGCAGTGATTATTCGCTTTATTATTCTTGTCAGCGTTTTGCTTTCGGAAAGATTCGAGGAATTAACTTGAACAAACTTTACTTGGAGCGATTTCATATTACAGTCCTTTCACGTTTCATTTTTCCTCTTAACATAAAGATTTATTTTGTATTTTGAGGGATTTTATGAGTTCATTGTTATTCTTGACTCGCTTCCAAAAACACATTTAATATTAAAGGAATAAAACTGTGAAAGGAACAGATTAGGGAATAGGCTAGTATCAAGCCCCTGATATATATGTCATATTTATTAGCTTTTTCTTTGGCAGAAGAGATTTTATTATCGATATAGGTATGATATAGTATCCAACAGACTTATTTTGAATTGTCACTGAGGAAATAAATGACATTCCATGGGATTTAGCAAAAGGAAAAATAGATGAAAGATCTATAGATTATTTATAGTCATTTAAGAACCAGAAAATGATTAATGTGATTGCCACATAAACGGGATTTTTTATCTGGTTAGGACGTTTTCGTAATTTTTTCCACTACATTCTTTATGAACTATAATTTACCCGAATATTTTTTATTTTCCGAAGTTTTGTGAAAAATCTTTAAGATATTAGAGTCTATTTCATATATATTTTAAACCTTAAATCATTGCAAATAGAAAAAGGAAAGAAAAAAGACCCAGGCTGTTTCCATACCTGACAAATATCACCAAATATTGAAGTAAAAAACTAATATATTAGATTTGTGTTCTTTTTAACTCAAATATATCTTCAATCTTTACCTATTGGCTTGTGTATACAAGCAAAGAAGAACCAGGTGTACATAATCAACTTCTGTACTCTGTATTTTACTTTACTTCTTTGTAAAAATAATGAAAGGTGACACGTGATGAGCATGAAATACGTATTGTAGCCACGAAAAGAAAAATGAAAAGACTTGATTTGAGTTATAACTTCTCTTCTTATTAGTAACAGTTAGGTGATAACCGAGAAGCGAGGTTAATGCAACTAATCTTTATTAAACAGATATCGAGCTTAAATACCAAGACTTGCGAGCATGAACGTCACAAAAATTCAAACAAAATCAGGCATAAACTATTCAGCTTATACAGGTTTATAAACTGTGCAGGAAGAGTAAGTGATATGATAACAATCAAAGCCGTTACAGTGTATGGGGGTGTATGAAACACGTGTGGTGCACCATCGACGGATTTCACTAATAAGGCGTAAGTTCCTACTCAAACACGTATTTTCAATGTTCCTTTCTTGGTAATAATTATGATACACACACACACACACACACACACACATATATATATATATATATATATGCGTGTGTGTGTGTTTGTGTACTGCAGATTTATATATATATATATATATATATATATATATATATATATATATATATATATATATATATATATATATATATATAAATTTATAATATACATGTACTGTATGTATACTGTGTGTGTGTGTGTGTGTAGGTTATCATATTGTCTTTGAATATTGAAGAAGAGTAGTTGATTGGATTCAGTCTACTGTATGTATTGCTGTCTCTTATTGTTGGTTTTATGAGTATCTATGTAACTGTATAAACCACAGAAATGTTCATGTAACTTTTGGATTAAGATTATAAAGGTTTCGAATTATAATGTTATCTAGATTATTTAATTTTATGTTTCTTGAAAATTGATTATTAGCAGACTTCATGTTTTGCGTTGTACCATTATCGTGAAAATTCAGCTATAGGTGGGATTTTGAAAGCTGTTTTAAGTTTACTATGAAATCATACAGTAATGCTAAAGTAAAGATAATTTTCTTACGATCTTGAATTTTAATAAGCCGGTAAATAACATTTTATACTCAGAATCTTAACTGGAAGGTCATGTTTTGTCTTTTGTTGTCTACTGCCAAGATCAATAATTAATTCCGAGTTGCTTAGTTACTATCACAAGTAAACCTCTCTCTCTCTCTCTCTCTCTCTCTCTCTCTCTCTCTCTCTCTCTCTCTCTCTCTCTCTCTCTCTCTCTCTCTCTCTCTGTATATATATACATATATATAGATATATATATATATATATATATATATATATATATATATATAAAATATACACACATATATATATATATATATAAAATATACACACACACATATATATATATATATATATATATATATATATATATATATATATACACACACACACATATATATATATATATATATATATATATATATATATATATATATATATATATGACATACACCATACATCTATTGCCTGTTGCCTGTCGACTTTTTCTCATCTGATGAATATCTTTTTTTTGTCTTCAACTATTTTTTTCCTCAGAGAATCATGTACTAGTTTTCTTCTCACATAACCGCCAATTTATTCATATTGATCTCATGCCCCAAATAGATAAATTATATATTCAGGAGACGGATTGAATGAGCTTGACTTTGTTTGAAATTTCCATCTGAATAACTTTCAATAACTTTGTTATTGATATATACTTTGCTGCATATTTTTAGTTTGTGAATATTGGTATGCATGAGATAGAATTGCTTATGTTTCCACGATGCTGGAAATACTTTCCATCACGTATTAATTCATTTAGCCGAATCAGAGCTTAATGTTGGTTGCTTAAGAGGGAATGAAGATGACCTCAATAGAGAAAGTGCTCTCTTATTTTTTCATTCATGTTTCCTTTCATTTTCGCTCTCTCCACCTAGTTCTATAGATTTTGTCCCACTTCAATACTTACCTTTCAGTCATTGCCCTGTGAAAGGAAGATATTGTCCAATTAAGATCAATTATCCATATGAGGAATCCTTCCCCTTGCAAGCCTTGCTTGACGACACGGTTATTGAATATTGAAAATGAACTCGGACTGATTGTAGCCTGTAATCTAATCTCGTACGACTGTTATTTTGTCTCCCATGCGTGTTCATGTATTCTTTTTCAGATGTCAACTGATTAGTAATTAAAATACAAACGCACCCATCCGTTATTGTGTCTATATATATATATATATATATATATATATATATATATATATATATATATATATATATATATATATATATATATATATATATATAGAATAGTCAATGTCTTAGTGACGTCCAAAAGTCGAATATAGTTTCTCTTCTGACAGAATGTCCTTCAGATAGTTTTCAGGATAAAAGCAGAAATACATTTATTTTTCTCCGTTTATTGTTTGTTATCGACACGTGTTTCGGATTACTTTGCGACCCTTCTTCGGGGCTACTTGACTTTTGGAATTACACTTTGAAATATAGGTTATGGCGGTGAAAATTTGATGAAATGATATTTGGATATTCGAAAAACATTCAACAAATATCGATAAATGAAAACTAGATTCTTTGAAATATAAATACGAAAATGTAAGATGATTTTTAAATACATTAATGATTTTTCAAAAGGTTTTAGGAATTTCATAAAACTCCTGATTCCATTCTATACAGCCAGACCGACATCGGTTCCTCAGGAACGCCATCTTTTGTTCAAAGCAGACTAAATTGTGAAGCTTACACGCTCCCGCAGAAATTTGGTATGTGATCTGCATTGATCACAGATTTGATTCCATTTGGAGCGGTGTCTTTCCTTAAGACACATTGTAGTCTTGAAGCTCCTGTCTAAACAGATCAGTACTCTCCCCAGTAAACAGCTTACACTCACAGGCTAGGCGGAACAAGACCTACAGTCCATGTGAATACAAGGCTAGTATGTTATTACTGTACTAGCCGGAAAGTCTGTTCATTTTCGTTATTCTAACCAAAAGAAGGCCTCACGTCTTGTTTCAATACCCAAGTTCGCAACATATGGACTCACCTGAACGATAAAGATGCCCATTTTAACAAAAAAGGAAGAAAGGACCACCCGTGGTCAATATTCACTTCCCCTCTTTTCACACTTATAGAATGAAGATGTGGTTTTCTATGAAATATTCCCATTGCGGCTTTTTCAGGAAGGAAGGGCAGTTGTCCTATTCTCCCCTTAATACTATTTTCTCTCGCTCTATCCATTCGTATTTTTTCTATCCAAATCCCACATTGATGCTCTATTAGCTGTTGTTCATGAGAGTTTAATTTCAATTTGAGTTGCAAAAATATGAATGAACAACCCTTCAAAATATACAGAGCTTGATTTGTGTGTGGAAATTACCCAATAATTTTGAACAGTATATAAACTCTACATATTTTCTGTATATTTTTTTGGCAGTGCTCGAACGAAAGAAAGCTCTATTATCTGTAATGTTAGGTAGTTTTTTCTCTTCAATTTGAAGAATTTTGTTTTTACCACTTATTTCGTAAATAAACAATTAACAAGATCTTAATAGAATTAAAAAAAAAAAAACTTCTCTCGTTGATGTCAGTTGCCATATTAGAATAAGATTATTTTAGGTAGTATTTAGCCTTTTCATGTACTTATCTATATTACTTGTCATATAGGATGCTTTGCCTATGGTCAGGTTGTCTGATAACCTCATCATATAAGGCACCCTGAGAGCTGCGTGAACACCATTCGATATCACCCACCTGCGATATATATATATATATATATATATATATATATATATATATATATATATATATATATATATATATATATATATATATATATATTTATATATAGATATATATATATATATATATATATATATATATATATATATATCTATATATATATATATATATATATATATATATCTATATATCTATCAATCTATCTATCTATCTATATATATATATATATATATATATATATATATATATATATATATACATATTATGTATATGTAGATAGATAGATAGATAGATAGATAGGTGAATAAATAGATGGATGAAGGTAGTAGGTTGGCCAAGGACAGTTTTATACCGTTGAGATGCAACAGCTAGAGAGTTATTGGGTCCTTTTACAGGTCAGACGGTACTACATTGGATTCCTCTCTCTGGATACGGCTCATTTTCCTTTGCCAACACATACACTGAATAGTCTGGCTTAGTGTTTCCAAATTTTCCTCTGTCCTTATACACCTAACAACACTGAGATTACCAAACAATTATTCTTCGCTCAAGGAGTTAATTAACGCACTGTAATTGTTCAGTGAGTACTTTCTTCTTGGTAAGGGTAGAAGAAAGACTTGAGCTATAGTTAGCAGCTCTCCTAGGAGAAGGACGCTCTAAAATAAAACGATTATTCTCTAATCTCGGGTAGTGCCATAGTCTCCGTACCACGGTCTTTCACTGTGTTGGGGTAGAGTTCTCTAGCTTGAGGGTACACTCGGGCATATTATTCTATTGTATTTATCTTCCTCTTGTTTTTATGAAGTTTTTATAGTTTATATATGAAAGATCTATTTTAATGTTGTTACTTTTCTTAAAATTCATTAATTGTTAATTACTTCTCTTGTAGTTTTTTTTTTCTGTTTCATTTTCTCATCGGGCTACTTCTCCCTGTTGGAGCCCTTGGGCTTATAGCATTTTGCTTTACCAACTATAGTTGTAGCATAGCTAGTAATTTATATATGTATATATATGTATATATATATATATATATATATATATTTATTTATATATATATATATATATATATATATATATATATATATATATATATATAGTATATAGGCTATATATATGTGTGTGTATAATATACATATATATATATATATATATATATATATATATATATACACTTTATATATATATATGTATATATATATATATATATATATATATATATATATATATATATATATATATATATATATATATACACATACATATACATATACATACATACATACATGCACACTGTATGTGTTGTTGGTAATTAGAAGAACTTTTGTCCGCTAGGTTTTAACTCTCCTTGTGATTATTGAACGTATTCTTATATGAAGAAAGATTGATTACTAATACTTATATAGATTACGACATTTATCGTAGATTTTACGAAAACGAAATTAATAACTCAAATACTAATATTCAGACAGTTAACTGATACAAACTGAAGCTTCTTTATTTTCCGAAAATGTTAAAAAAATGTTGCAATATATTAAGGAATCTAATTTACATATGCAAACACTTTGTTAATGTTTTGCATATATGATCCATACTTATTGGCATTGATTGGTCACTTGTGTTAAGTATTGCACTGAAAATTTATCTATCATCAATTTCCAAGTGATATACAATTTTAAAATTCCATTGCCGTTTGTTCCATGCTGTTTTGGATGAGAACTTCGAGAATATAACAGCATTGATTCTATTGATAATGTTATACATGGCAGTTTGAGACACAGTATTTTGCATTTTTTATGAAATATTTCAAAAATAAAACCTTACCGAAATGCATTTAATTTTGCCGATTCTTCTTTGTGAATTGCTGAGTAAATACTTTTATGGAAAATAACGTGTATTTTCTGTTGATTAATATGCATACCTTTGAAGTAGAATCCAAACGAACTGTCCGGAAAATAAATTTACATATTTTTTTCTCCAATAGGAATTTGTCGATAATTTAAGGAGAAGTTTCGGCCACATTTTACGTGGATCTATCTCCATGTACACTTCGAGTATCTGTTTCAATATCTTTATGATCCTCCTCCTGATAGTGGGGAGTCCTTAGTCATGAACATTTCCAGTGATTCTGTTTTTAGGAAAGATAAGGAAAAGAATTTAATTAATTTCACTGTTTTTGTTTTCTTCATTAGGACTTGCTGCTTATATCATCATCGAATATATTATTGCAAAGGAATTTATCAATGGGGTTTAAGGACATGTTATTCGGGTCGTGTAATAACTACCAGAAGCTTTAAAGGTGGTTAATGACAGTAAACAATGAATATGATCCCCTTACCATAAGCAGAATTCTCTCTCTCTCTCTCTCTCTCTCTCTCTCTCTCTCTCTCTCTCTCTCTCTCTCTCTCTCTCTCATCATCTGTAATCAGGCTCTGGTTAGACAATGCCTCTCATTTCTATTATGACAGAAATTGTTGTTCCAAATGTATTCTGTTTGCGAAATGTGTTTGGAAAACAACAAGATTGATTCCCTTACATCCGACTGTTGTTGGTAGTTATTGTAATGAATCTAGTCTGACCAAACCATTGCATCAAAGTAAAGTCATCAAAAAGACTGATTACCGTATAATGCCAACTCATGGATGCGCGGGGAATGTAGGATGTTCTGAAGTAAACTAATATCTCGTATAATTATTGTGTGCAAAAGGATAAAATGAAGTAGTCGACTATGTTATTCGAATGTATTTTAACACTTTGATAGTGTATATTGGTAGACATCTGCGCTATTTATCGCCATTTTCTTAAATTGTATTCTTATAAGGAATCATATTAGTTCTCCGTCGAGTTAATATATTTGAAGTGTTATAGCCCATGTCCTTCAGATTAGTTTTCCGAGAAATCTTGGTGGCAACTGGAATTGGGTTTTTTTTTTTTTTTTTTTTTTTTATAAAGGGAATACGTTCACTAATGTATGGTATACATTTTTATTTATTTGTTTTACTTTCGGAATGGAAAATCTTTATCGAAGTCCTATATACTCCCAAAGTCGTTTATAGATAACAATAGTTTATGACCTTAATATGCCAGTATATACCCACAATTTTTCTTAGCTTGCCAATCCATCGTCTTCTCTTCCTTCGCCCACTTCTTTTACAATCTCTAGGTACTATTTCTATTATTCTTAATGCCCGTATGTTATCTGTCTTTCTCATTATATGTCCTGCCATGTCCATCTCTTTTCCTTACATGTTAGAATATCCTTTACTTTGCTCCATGTTGCTCTTTTCCTGACTCTTAGTCTTATTCCCATAATTATTTTATCCTTAGCTCTTTGAATTGTAATTATCTCATGTTGTAAGGCTTTAGTAAGGCTTCATATATATATATATATATATATATATATATATATATATATATATATATATATATATATATATATATATGTATATATATATATATATATATATATATATATGCGCGTGTGTGTTTTTTTTTTCTATAGGCAAGATGATGAATCCCGGAACACTGGACCATCAGTCAACCCTGCTGTGATTGGTTACCTTGATAACCTGTTTTAGAGAAGACTACATTGGGTATCAACCCAATTCATAACCGAATTGTGAACCATAACACTAAGATATAGAGTATGTATATTTTGTGAAAAACACTCTTGTATTGGGATTGTTGTCTTCCATAATGAATATTTCTTGAGAAAATGGCATTTTACCTAATATGAAACGCTATTACCCACCCTAACCATCTACCTACATCAGTAGACATTTATACCCGTTTTACGTGAACAGTTCTTATAAGTAAAATAGAATATAAGAGGAAAGTAAATTCTCCTCATAATCAGTATGAATCCAGACAGTCTCATACCTTTGCATATCATGCATTAAAACTATTTGTTCTCATTATTTAGAACCCCGAAATCGAATAATTAGAAAGTGTTTATAGTAGTGTAATGGTTTGTGGATTACTTTAACCAATGGAAAATTATGGACGCGATAGCAAATGATGGGAAGAGTTGGGCTAAACAAGAGGGTGGAGGATAAATGAGGGTAGGTAGGCATTGGAATGAGAAATGGAAAAAATGGTTTGTCAGGCACATATTTTCTTCTGCATTAATTCTACACACAATTGCAAGTCCATAAGCAGGATAATCTTGGAAGTTTTAGGTTCACATCCTTCAAGTAATTAAAGGCTCCATCAAACCATGAAAGAATGCCTCAAAGGGTATATGACTTTAACACGTTTTTCCTTGAATTCATTAGTATATGGGCAGCCAATGACATTGCCCTGTATGATTAAAATTTTAAAGGAAAATCCTTTACTGACATGGTATTTTTGGTCACATTGATCAATCATTTTTGGTTGTCTGGAGAAATATTGTCTTTGAATTTTTGAAGCCACTAACTTATATATTATATACAGGGATGTAGGGACCAGAATCAATAACTACAATTTATTTGACTTTAATGATCAAACTATTTCTACACCATCAAATATATTCACACACGTGTATATATATATATATATATATATATATATATATATATATATATATATATATATATATATATATATATATATATATATATATATTCAGCCAAGGCCACAGGAAAAATAAAAGAAGGCGTACCGAGCGCTTTCGTGTTATTTCAACACATTTTCGAGGTACAATGTACCTCGAAAATGTGTTGAAATAACACGAAAGCGCTCGGTACGCCTTCTTTTATTTTTCCTGTGGCCTTGGCTGAATATATTGTCACACGCTATTTAGTGACTTATAAGCATATATATATATATATATATATATATATATATATATATATATATATATATATATATATATATATATATATATATATACATACATACACAGAGGATGGATTTTATATAAATTTAATTCCCATGTTATTATGCTAAGAACAGGAATGTGGGAAAATACTAAGCAAAATGATACGAAGAGAAACAATGTAAGACTATCTAAGCTGAAAGGAATAGGCCGAACTATATTACGAAAGAAAAAAACAAACTGCGTCTACGAGTCAGAAGGGATCGTTTTTTCCGCCAGGCCGCTAGAGGCTGTTCTTTCACCTCCCCATAAGTTTTCACAAATATTGGGTTTTATTATTTCTATGTGTTTGGTAAGTTCTGGTATTCAAAGAATGTTTATAATAACATGTTTAACTTATGCTGAGTGTAATTTATCCCAATTTGTGTTTAGATATGTGAAAAATTACAAAATTATAAAGCGTGCATCCGAAAACCAGCTGCTGTCGTTGACTTCGGCGGATTGTGTTATTAAATTTAGACTTACCAAGACGATTCTTTATAATATATTTATTCTTTCACATTGTTTATTGACTAAACATATATCTGATGGAGAAATATAGGTTAATAAATAAGTTTCGATTCATATTACTTGGTAATCATACGAGAACAATGAAGGTGTTCGGACAAAAATACTTCCGACCAATCAGGTATCAGGAACCTTTCCGAGCTAAAAGGGCACCCCTGTGAGTCAAGTGCAAATATGCACCGCTATAAAAAATAGAGTATAGTGTACACACCATTTGATCCACAAAGAGGCGAATTAGCACTCTGATCTCCTAATATTTGGAGCTGACACTCATTCGCAAGCTGAAAAAAGACCATAACCTTCAAATTGGGAGGAAAAATAACAAAATTAGTACAATACGACACCAGAACACCCATAATGAATCATTCTGTATGGTGTTGCCTGCCTTATTACGCTCTCAGTCCAGGTTCCTACTGTCGCATGTTTATATGTTCGTTCTTTGTTGATTTATGACCTTTCAGTATAATTGTGCGGTATATTTTCAGCATTTTTGAAACGGAGTGAGTTTATGAAAGTTGATAAGTCGGATGAATGAATAAACCAGGATTAAAAAGAACAAAATTCACTCTAGAAAATTTCGATATACTAAAGTTAATGCTAATTTTATCATAATCATATTCATCTTTTTGAATGAAGCTCATCATTTACTTTTCAAACTTAAATATTATTCCATATGCATACGTGGATGACATTAGAGATGAAATTATTAATATGTGTTGGCTAACAGCAAAATGTAATTATGTATAAAAACAATATTATGAAATAACTTAGTATTTTTATGATTTTATGATGACATATGCCATCAAATAAGATTTTATTGTGATATATCTCTTAACAAATATTTGATATTTTTTTTTTGTCAAACGCAATTATTGGATGAATATAGCACGGAAGTTGTATGCTATTTTTAGCAAGATCGCAAGAAGAGGTTCTTTTTTCTCTGGGAATTTGCAACGTTACTCCATTAGGTAGATGTGTTTTTAATAGCTCTAGCGGTGCTGATTACCACCCAATTTCCATAACTGGAAGTATTATAATACTTATGTTCCCTTGTTTGCTATTTTTGGCTTCCAATGTGGCACAGAAATTCATTGACTGATCGAGGAGTTCCTATGATAGGCCTTAATTTTAGTACTGCATTTGACCGTGTTGTTCTTGAGTCCCTGGTTTTCTAACTTTAACAGAGGGGATTAGGAGGGCATTTTTCTATCATTATTGTTGATTTTTTAAGTAATAGATCGCACATGGGAACCGTAGTGACTATGGGAATGTAACATCGGGTGTTCCACAGATTAATGTTCTTGGCTCATTATTTTTCATATTACATTCGATTGATAGGTTGTTTGGCCTAAAAATCAAGCTTCTCGCATATGCATATGATACTACTCTCTTTGCATCAATTCCATCTTCTGTATATAAACTTGTGGTTGCCGAATCTATTCATAGAGATGCAAATTATGGGCGATGAAGTTGAACCCTGAAAAATCTCAACGTATGATTGTAAGTTGGTCGAGGACAATTGCTCCTCAATATCCAGATCTCTGCATTGATAATGTTTCTTTAGTCATATACAACTCATTTAGAATTCTAGATATAATTCTTGATAGCAAATTTACCTTTGAATAAACACATTAGGTCTGCTTCATCTTGAAATGTGAAAAAATTACATATTGAAAAAATTCAATATGTTTGATGGTTAATGTATGCTGAAGAAATTTTTGTATTCTTTCGTTCTACCATGTTTTGAATATTGTTCTTCTGTCCGGTCTTCAGCTTGCAAGCACTGTCAAACTGTTTTATATTATTTGAAGAAATTTTCTCAATCCCAGAGTCATATTAGCTTTCAAAAGCAATGTCATGGACAGACTCATGAGATCTTTTAAATTCTTTATCCTTGATATGGATATTAATCTTTGGCACCATCGTTCAGTTAGCTTTTTTTTGTTTTTTTGTTTTTTTGTTAAGGATGCATAAGATTTTTCAAAGTTCTGATCATCCTTTGCAATCAGATCTTCTCTTGACTATACCACCAGTACGTAGTACTGCTTATGATGTTAATTTGAATAGCCTTGCCTTCGTCATTATAATGCTCGGCCCTACACAGTATTCTAGAAGTTGTATTCCAGCTGTGAACAGATTGTGGATTGATCCTCCTAATCTGGTAGCTGAACCGTTGAAACTTCAGCAGCTCAAACTTGTTGCACATGCTTGACTGTTCAACAGGTTGACGTAAGTCTCATTTATAGTTTGTATATAATTAATCTATTTTAACGGTGTTACTGATCTTGAATTTTTTTACCTTTTTTTATTTCTAATATACACTTTATTCGGCGCTGGGCTATTTTCTTGTTGGAGCCGTTGGGCATTCTGCTTTTCCAATTAAGGTTTTAGCTTTGATTATACTACTACTACTACTACTACTACTACTACTACTACTACTACTACTACTACTACTACTACTACTACTACTACTACTACTACTACTACTACTACTACTACTACTAATAATAATAATAATAATAATAATAATAATAATAATATTTTATATAAGCCATCCCTTGGATTTTTAGGACAACGTCTCCTCTTTCAACCTAGCACATCTGGATCATACTCTCTTTTCATTGACCATCTGTCGTCCTTTTTTTAGCATGACAAAATCTCTTGAAAACCCTATGGATTCGTCTTTTTATATAGGCGAACTTCTGTTTTTACTACTTCTATGCATATCTATAATTCACTTTATCAGTTCTTCTCTTCAATTATATATGGCAAACGGCTCATCTCAATACCATTTTTTTCCGCAACCCCTATTCTTTAATTAAGAGTGGCTTCAATAATTTTTATAGACATATATTGTCACAATACCTAACGTTTGCTCATATTTGGTCTCTGCTTTCTCTAGCAAAAACTGTCAAACTGTTTTATAGTATTTGAAGAAATTTTCTCAATGTTAGACTCATATCAGCTTTCAAAAGCAAATTGCATGTATATGAATTGTATATATATATATATATATATATATATATATATATATATATATAAATATATATATTTATATATATATATATATATATATATATATATATATATATATATATATTTATATTTGTATATATATACTGTATATATATGTATATAAATATATATATATGTACATATATATATGTATATATATATATATGTATATATATATATATATATATATATATGTATATAT
>NC_090765.1:46554299-46581799 GCF_036898095.1 Palaemon carinicauda | reverse complement strand
TCAGTAGACCCAAGATATGGGCTAATCTTCATATAGCCAATAGATGTAACTTTTAGAGAGTCATATTTATGTTTTATATAAAACTATATACAAAGAATTAAAACAGAAAAGGAAAGGTAAGACATTTTAAGGTAATTTTAGTTGTGATTGGTAAATTGTACCAAAGTATAAGTAAAATTTACCTTAAGCTCAAGCGTTAGTACACTGTTTTTCTCATGGTTTCATAATAGGGTCACCAAAACTGATTCTGATCGTCATCTTTTTAATTTACAATAGTGTACATCCTCTTTGGTGACTTGTCTATGGGCTGCAAGAATCTTGGAATTACGCAATGAAATAATGAATTTTGTTATCCTCTTTAGGATCTTGCATGCTCTTTAACAAGAAATCAGTGATATGTATTATATATACTGTACATAAATTTATATTCATGGGAATATCTATATCTATCTATATATCTATCTATCTATATATTTATCTATCTATATATATATATATATATATATATATATATATATATATATACATATATATATATATATGAAATTTCATGGGACACAGTCTTGGAACAAAATAGCAATAGGTTAGTACTCTCTCTCTCTCTCTCTCTCTCTCTCTCTCTCTCTCTCTCTCTCTCTCTCTCTCTCTCTCTCTCTCTCTCTCTGTATATATATATATATATATATATATATATATATATATATATATATATATATATATATATATATTTATTTATGAATATATATATATATATATATTATATTTATTTATGAATATATATATATATATATATATATATATATGTATATATATATATTTATATATATACACACACAGTATATATTCATGCACACAAAGATATAAGTCCTTTATATACACATAATTGTATATTCATCAATAAACAGTTCCACTAGAGGAGAAACAAATATTGAGCACATTAAATGTTTGTGTTCAATTTATATCATCATCATCATCATCTCCTCCTACGCCTATTGACGCAAAAGGCCTCGGTTATATTTCGCCAGTCGTCTCTATCTTGAGCTTTTAATTCAATATTTCTCCATTCATCTACTCCTACTTCGCACTTAATAGTCCTAAGCCATGTAGGCCTGGGTCTTCCAATTCTTCTAGTGCCTTGTGGAGCCCAGTTAAACGTTTGGTGAACTAATCTCTTTTGAGGAGTGCGAAGAGTATGCCCAAACCATCCCCATCTACCGCTCATCATGATCTCGTCCACCTAATCTCATTTCTAATCCTGTCCGGCCATTTAACTCCCAATATCCATCTGAGGGCTTTATTCCCAAAGCTACTAAATATATTGGAGATTGTTTCATTGTCATACCATGACTCATGTCCATAGAGTAACCATAGAGTAACACCGATCTCACAAAACTGATATATAGTCTGATTTTTATATGAAATTTTAGGCGATTTGATTTCCAAATTTTACTTAACCTAGCCATTGTCTGATTTGCTTTTTTCAATCTTTCACTAAACTCTAATTCTAAAGACCCTGTATTGGAGATCATTGTTCCTAAATACTTAAATGATTCTACCTCATTAATCCTTTCTCCTTCCAATTCATCTTCCATTGCCTACTCCATCTGTCTTTCTTCTTTTTATCTTTAGCCACACATCGTGTGATATTTCATGCATTCTGGTAAGCAAGCATTGCAAATCCTTTGGTTTTCTGCTAAGAAGGACAGCATCATCAGCATACTCAAGATCTGCTAAATTCCTATCACTAATCTGGTCCAATCATTCTCCACAATTTCTGACCCTTCTACACATTACAAAGTCCACGAGGAGGATAAACAACATAGGTGACAACACATTCCCTTGGAGTACTCCGCTGTTCCCTGGAAACTCGCTTGATAAGATTCCATTAACATTAACTTTCCACTTGCTATGCTCATGAACAGATTTAATCAAATTTACATATTTTAGAGGAATTCCATAATAACTCAGGATTCTCCACAAAATTGGCCGGTGCTCATTATCAAAGGCTTTTTCATAGTCCACAAATACCATCAAAAGGGAATTTCAATATTCTACCCATTGTTGTACAACATATCTCAATATGAAAATTTGGTCAGTGCAACTTCTACCTTTTCTAAACCCTACTTGTTCATCGCTCAGCTTTTCATCAATCTTTCTCTCCAGTCTCTTATGAATAAGCATATATATATTTTCATAATAACTGACGTAAGTGTTATGCCTCTGTAATTATTGCAATCAGTCAGGTCTCCCTTTTTAGCTATTTTCACCCACACTCCTAATTCCCATTCATAAGATTTTGCCTCTTCATGCCACTTTCTGCAAAATAATCTTATAAGTAGTCTGGGAGTCACTTCATTTTCGGCCAGTATCATCTCGGAAGTTATTCCATCGTATCATCAGCTTGAGGTATATCAATCAAATGATTCCCTTCATATGTCCTATTCATAACCTCACTAAAGTGTTCCATCCAACGTTGTATTTCTTCAGCTTCTGTTGCTATAACAGAGCCATCTCTCTTTTTGATGAGTATATGCTTCTTCTTTGCCCCAGTCGAGATTTCATTAATAATTCTATGAGCAATTCTCACACCATAGCGACTTCCTGAATTCATAGCTTTGTCGGCATCATCTGCTTTACTGTCTAAATATATATATATATATATATATATATATATATATATATATCTATCTATCTATCTATCTATCTATCTATCTATCTATCTATCTATCTATATATATATATATATATATATATATATAAATCTTGTGCCGAAGGCTTCCTCAGTGAGTTATGGCGAGGATCCATTGTCAACGACCTACTTACATTCATACTCTGAATTTTGTTAGGATTTAACTCGATGCCTTCTTTTAACATTTCCGAAACCTTCTATATAGTTGGGTCTTTCCCCTCTACGCCTTTTGTAATCTCTCTGATCCACCTTTTAAGACCCCTCCTATTCTATGTTACTTCCTTATTATTTTATACAGCGCATTCTTGGTCTTCTGAGTTATACAGCAATTTTTCTCTGCTATCGTGTTCGATTCCCTTTGCTACATTCTGATCCTCCTTCATTTCCATTAGCATTAGGATACAGTATTATCATTTCTCACCTTTTCTGTTTATCTCCCTTATATAATAAAGAGCAAGTGTCTGCCAATATATAATAAAGAGCAAGTGTCTGCCAATATATAATAAAGAGCAAGTGTCTGCCAATATATATATATATATATATATATATATATATATATATATATATATATATATATATATAGATATATCATCATCATTATCATCATCTCATCTTACGCGTATTGCCGCAAAGGCCCTTGATTAGATTTCGTCAGTCGTCTCTATCTTGAGCTTTTAAATCAATATTTCTCCACTCATAACCTCATATTTCACGCTTCATAGCCCTCAGCCATGTATGCCTGGGTCTTCCAAATCTTGTAGTGCCTGGTGGAACCCTGATATATATACTTTATGCATATATATATATATATATATATATATATATATATATATATATATATATATATATATATATATTACTTTCCGGTCACGCTCAGCGGCCTTCCCTAACGTATAATTACGTGGTCTCTCCTGGAACTCGTGTAGCGGTAGTTAACTAGGGTATGGAAGGGGGTGGGAAGGGTTGAATCTGTGTGCGTGTGTGTGCATATCTGTCCAAATATTTAAGTCATTTTTGACAGGTCGCGTACACTAGTACTATTCATTATATATATATATATATATATATATATATATATATATATATATACATATATATACACACTGTATATTTATATATATATTGCCTGTGTTTGTGAGCGTGCATGCGTGTTTGAGTGTATATAGGTATATATTAATTCAAATAATTTCTCCACATTGAGTGCAGCACAATTTCCTTACAATTTCAAGTAAAACTTTGCAATCCCTTGTGTGCTCCAACAAGATCTACAGATTTTTTCATGCCCCTTTAATCCTCATGTTTGGTGTTAGGAGGTTTTCTTGAACAGAAAAATGTTGTAAGAGTGTGAGAGCTTTTCTCTCTCTCTCTCTCTCTCTCTCTCTCTCTCTCTCTCTCTCTCTCTCTCTCTCTCTCTCTCATATTTGTCTGTTTTGTGAATTTTTTTTTCTTTGTAACATGTCGCTTTTAAATATTCTTTGCCAGAGTTGCAACTTGCAATATCACATAATGTGTTTTCAAGTTCTCCACAATATACACAGAATTATCTTGGCCTTTTTATGAATATAGCAATTTTGGCCAAGAAAAAACGATATACTTTTCCACGGCAGTTGTATATGCTCTTGGTGGCCATCATTTGTTAAAAGCGACGTAATTTACTCTTTCCGGCGTTTCTGCAATTGACAGAGATACATTTAGCAGTAAATGTGTTTTATTGTTGTTATGCCTCATAATATTCTTATTGTTATCTTTTGGTTTATATTTAAGACAACCATTCTATTTATTCTTATATTATCACTTCTGGCTTTCCATATTGCCGTTATTCCTTTCCTCTATCCTTGAGTTGTTTGGATGAGGCGTCTTTCACGTTATGATGAGGTTAATTAAGTTTCAGTGACTATTCTGTGTTAATTTTGTGTTTTTATATGTTGCGTTATGCATCATCAACATCTTGCTCTCTTTCTAACACTTTTGAACTTATCAACACCCCATTTCTTTACAAATCCTTATTCTGCTATCATTACTTGTGGGTTTTAAAACTTTGTCTGAAAATCCTTCTTTAACTTCGACTGTTATTTTTACCTTTTTATGGTGTACACCCAAGTCCCTAGTCATGGCATGTTTTATAACCCCTTCTCTTTAGCTATTAAGCTTTCTTCCTCTCCTCTCTCCGGGTATTCAAAGGCTTCTAATCCTCTTAATCATAGTGTCTAATATAATGCCTTTTCCGATATTAAAATGCTGCAGGGCTTTAGCAAACTTTTCTTTCGTCTTGTGTTTGCTCGTTGTCTAATAACACTTTATCTTCTAATGTTGACCGGGGGACTTTATTTGAATGGAAATCCTGTATCTTGAACAAATTCAGTACCTTGAAAAGAGAGACTCTAAAGGTTTCTTGGTCTCCGTGTAATTTTGCAATATTTTACACATATATGTTTACAGTATATATACAGTATATATATATATATATATATATATATATATATATATATATATATATATATAATGTGTGTGTTTGTATGTATGTATATATATATATATATATATATATATATATGGTGTTATGTATAATACTAAATGAGTACCCTGCAATGTAAAAGAAGCAGGTAAAAGAAGAGAAAACGATGGATTGACGAAAAAAGAAAGTTTGCAGGTATGGATTGGCATAAAAAGATCATAAGCAGACGCTGGTGGGACATATCTGAGCCCTTTTATCTGCAGTGGAATAGTAAGGGGTGATATATATATATATATATATATATATATATGGTTTTATGTGTAATAGTATATAAGCACCCTGCAATGCCCAGATGGGAAAGAAACCATGACTAGGCCAGAATTAATCTGAATGGAAGCTTATTAAAAAACTTTTGGATTCCATTGAAAATTAAATTTTCCTTCAAGTAATGAAATTGCTTTCCTTCACGTTTGCGGCTTTCTGGTGTCTAGTGCACCGAGATTATGACTGCCTTTGTTTGTAAACTTTTATATTTTTGTGGTTTAATTTTCATCTTAGGAATTACTTATCTTCACTCACATACCTTCTCATTCTTCCATTCTCGCACGACTTTGCTTTCATTCTTGTTTATTGTTTTGTCCTTGACAATTACTGATTTGTATTCATGTATGTAAATAAAATCCTTTTGGTATTTGCTCGTGCATTCACCACTTTATTTCAAGGTCTGTCTCATTACTCCATCAAAATGTGCCCTGTGCGGTTCTCTCTCTCTCTCTCTCTCTCTCTCTCTCTCTCTCTCTCTCTCTCTCTCTCTTAGGTTGGTTGCATCCTTACTAATTTCACGAATTTATGGTCCAGGAGGAGGAAGAATATTACTAAGCAGAAAATTTGGTCTTCAAGAAGACGATCTTGTCTGTAATCCATCGCTTCAAATTCCTCGTAAAAATGTAACTAGTTAGTTTCAGCTAACACTCAGAATCTTATATATTTATCATCAATAAAACATTTCCGTACACGGCAACACTTCTTACCAATTAGAATGAAGTGCAGTTGTTTAAAGCTGTGGTGTGGTAAAGAAATTGTCAATGAAAGGCAGGCGCACAACAGCATCTAAGATTATTCTGAAAGGTTTGGTTCTTTACTACGACGAGCAGTAATAGTCCGTGATCTAGAGGGGTCCCGAGGTGTTATTCAAGGTTGCAAAATGTCAATTGTACCAAGTGAAATCTCGGGATAATAGCATCTCAGATAAGTAACCCTCTCTGTTTTTTGTGCTGAAGTATACTGTGATCAGTTAAGGGTTGCAATTTCTTCGATTTTTTTTAATACACGGAAATTGATCTTTCTTTGCTTCATAACTGAATTCTAAGAGATAATGGTAAAAATAGATCACATGATCGCTTATACTGTACACCGGGCTTTCCAGATATAAATAACGTTTATAAGTAATCGACACTAACAATAAATGTTTTTTGCATATTCATATTGGTCAGCAAAAGCTTGAATACGATGAGATTTGTGACAATTATTTTATTAACATTTATAACAGATGCTACATATTTCCAGAATAAATCGCTTTATATGTACTATTGTAAATCTCTTTTTACCCAATGACGACAATGTCATAAGCTAGTATAATTCTTCCTTCTTTCATTATAATAACGAATATTTTAAAGCAATAAGCTTTTGAAAAAAAATTTAGTTGAACAAGGCAGTGATAATGTTTTGATAATTAATTTTTATTGATTATCTGCAGTTTTATCCATGATTTTATTTGTTTCATCACTGGCTGTCATCGTCATCATCTCGCCCACCTGCATCGTATCCATCGCCAGTTCACTGGACCTTGCGTGATAGATGTCTGCCACACTAGTAAAATTTCCCCAATCTGAAAACTTAACCTTTAATAAGTTACATTGCTTGTAACTATGTTATGGCAGTTAGTGTTTAAACATGTCTCTCTTACGTCTATTCATATGAAGAGAACCGAATGAGAGGAGTCTTCTTCTTCCCCCTTTTTTTTTTTCTTTTTAGGGAGGCTATAAATTCAACTGGACTACATGCATCATGGTTATGATATTTTTGTACTCTGTACTACTTGGTGTGGATTGGTATACCTGTCTTTCAACATTTTTGTGTGAGTTTTCAGTATATATACCAAAGACACTGTACAATCTGGCAGAGTTTAATGATTCTTGAAAGGACTTTCATAAAACTAAGGATAAAATGTCTAATTACCTTTGCTCCCACATACAAGCAGACAATGGAGGAATCAAATATGTGACAGAAATATTTTTTTCAACGCATGAGAAAGAATGGACCAGGTGGTTTTCGTTGGTAGTTTGTCAGATGTAGTTAGAGACCAATGGTACGGGCCATAATAGGAATTTTAAAACTTCATTCATGTCAAGTTACCATGGTTGTGCCATCATTTGTATATTTCCAAAAGGTTCAGTGATTTTTTTTAGGAAAAAACTCTTCCATTGAACTTTGCTCCCTCACGAGGTATACTTGCCATGTTAAGCTCCCAGTTTCCTTCGCTTAAGGTCGTTAGCAAACCAAGAAACAGAGGCCATCTTTGTAGCTTATCTAGATTTCTGACAATGCACCATAATTTGGTTGAAAAAAAAATTCTATGTAAAGTATTATAACAAGCCAACAATTAGTGTATTTGGCACTATCTCTTCATAAGCATTTTAGTAAAAAGATTTTGGATAATATTCAGCCTTTTCTTTTATATACCCAATGTTTTGAGAATTATTCTGTCCCTTCCACTAAATTCCTTAAAGACAATGCAGAATAGAACTTCATATTTACATTTATGGGTTCTTGTCGCTCTTGTATTGGTAGCCTGTCGTGGCACCAGAAATAGACCCTTTTGCAACTTTAGTATACCAAATTTGATTATAGTGTCTTTCAACTTACCATCTTTAAAGCGTTTTCCAATGATAGACCGAAGAAAGCTTTGCAATAGATTACGGGATTGAATAACTAAAATTTTGGAAAAATTAACTCGGTCCCCGATTTGCAATGATTGTTTCGGCATTTCATGTACAGTTGTCGTGTCTGTTGCTAGAGTGTACTAGTAGGAAAATATCCTATGCTATCTTTTGTGAATGTCAAGTATTTTCTCATGAAATTATCGAAGCTTTTCACTTCTGTTACTTGTTTATTGTCGACTTGTATGCATCCATACATGGTTCACTCTTTATGCCCCAGAAACCACATCCATTCTTTCACTGTCAACACCTCTTGGGTTAGATGGACTGACTATCTCCCCTGGTACTTAAACAGCGAAAGGGATCTCCTTCAATATTAGACTTATCATCTTTGTCTTTATGAATAGTTTGAACAGGAAGCTCTGTTAACGCTATGAGATGTCTCTTTTCTTGCCAGGGTCTCTTCAAATTGGTCAGTGATGTACCATGCAAGAGTCGTGAATCTACGACCTTGGATATTTATTGGCAATATGTTATCTTCCTAAAGATAGTTTCTACAGATACCAAACATTTTATTTTCTTTTACTTTTGTACATGACATTCAATTTAAGATACAGATAAGCTCAACATTGTCTGCCTATGTCCTGACAGCAGATGACAGAATTATGTGTTTACGTGGGACTTGTGATCCCCCACTTCTGTACATACAAAATCATAAGCAAGGTAATCTACCAGCCAGGAATTTCTTTTTAATTACTATTTTAGAGTGTACGGTAATGGAGTAGGCTTCATATTCAAGAGCATTAAATAGAATTTGAATAGTTAGCACGATTTTTTTTTCTCTCTCTCTCAAACTTCTGGATTCTCAGATGGTTCGAGTTGGTGATATGAATGACCATGTTTCGTCTTCTGGATCTGTTATTACAGACCCCAGATGAAAAAGTGGCGTCGTTCAATACTCACGAAACATTATTGCTTCTATAAAAAAAATCCTGATTGTATTTTCAGCTGCTGATTTTCACCGGTCAAGACATGCACAGTTCTGTTATCAGGAAATATCAATAGTTTCCGTTCCCCATTAGCAAAGTTATGAAGACCATTTCCAAGATTATATTCACTACTCCTTCAAATGCATCTCTTGGTGGTCTTTCGTATCTCCACTACAAGCGAGAGCATATATTTCATTAATAATTTTTGTGAGGTCTGGAAATGTCATAATTTTGTGAGCTTTAAATGATTCACATGGCATAAGATCCTTTTTCGTAGGTATTCGTTTCGGGGCTTTTGTATTTGAAAGTCGCATACAGTGGATTAGCTTGTATAAGATATGGATAAGCTTAACGTTGCTGATTATGTATATGTTTAAGGGGAACTTGAGATACCCCACTCGCTGCATATACAAAATTATGAGCAAAGATGACTTTTTGGAATGCTCAACAAGGTAGTAGGCTTCATCTTCAAGAGGAAATATATAGAATACGTATATTATTTTCAGAGCAAAAGTAAATTTTAAAACATCTGAAAATATCCGGCAACAATTTCTTTGGTAAAGTACTTCAGGTACTTGTCCCTTTCCAACAATTGCAGTAATGTCTGGCAGCGTTTTGGAGTCTTTTGGTCTAGCAGCTTCAAGTAGCGTGCTCCCAAAGTCATATTCGCTCAGCCTCTTGAGGTCACTAAATGGATTACTGTCATCAAAGTTCATGTTGTATGCCTCTTGTATTTGCTTATCCATCTCAAGAATGGAGAATGTGAAGCTAACTCATACTTTTGTTAAGATAAAAATGTTAGACAAGAATCTATTTTGAAATATTGTCGAAAGTTATTAGTAAACTACAAATATGATTCAGCAGAAAAAAAAATTAAGTAAAATAGGTTAACAAAATTACCATCTTTACAACGAAGTAACTCATTCAAATACATGTATCACCTGTAAAACCTATGTATCTATGTTTTTGTATTATTATTATTATTTTTTTTTTTAACTTGCTATGCTGCAACCCTAATTAGAAAACCTGGATGCTATAAGCCCAGAGGCTCCAACCGGGAAAATATCCCAGTGAGGAAAGGAAATTAGGAAAAACTACAAGAGAAGTTTAAGAACAGTAATGACATTAAAATAAACATTTCATATATAAACTATGAAAACTTGAAAATATGAAGAGGATAAAAACTTCGAAATAACAAAAGGAAGAGAAAAAAGATTAAATAGTGTGCCAAAGTGTACCCTCAAGCAAGAGATCTCTAACCCAAGACAGTGAAGGACCATGGTACAGAGGCTATGGCACTACCCAAGACTATATGAAGCTAGTGTAATTTTCGTAATGGAATTGCTGTCATTATAATTCTCAATACCTTCTTTCAGATCTTTCAAGTGACGTCATTAAGTATCTACTTTTATGGTACTGTTTAACCCTATCACCTGCTAAATATTAATGCGGCAAATTTCACAGTAATCATTCATTTGCTATTCAATATGAATATTCATTAGGCATCGATTATTGATATATCATATCAAGATTATGCTTTATATATTTTGAAAGCCCATTCTCACAGCACTCATACGGCGTATGTATTTGTTTTAATGTCATACAATTTAATTTATGAAGCAACACATGATCAAACACTTTTTTTTCTCCATTTTTAACATTGTTATTTTGATACATCGAATGTTACTGACCAGTCAAATTACGTGTTGTGGCTCATGGAATTTAAGGGATATGGCTTTAGAAAGAAAGTAGATTTATGATTTATACTTAAATTAGGATAGCAGACTTTAGTTTTAGGGATAATGTATTCTTCTGGATTTGTTTATTTAAAGAATAAACATTCTGGAGTCAGTTGTTTTATCATGGTAATTTGTTTCGTACTTTCGTCAAGATTAGAATTCTCAAAAATGTTAGAAGGTTTTTGTGTGTGTGTGTATATATATATATATATATATATATATATATATATATATATATATATATATATATATATATATATATATATATATGTAAAGTTATGTATATTGTACTTGGTACTTCATTCATATTTGTTAAGGGATTTTTTTTCGTTTTATCAGCTAATGCTTTATAATGTTTAAAAGCGACAGTAAGAAAATTGCTTTCACTCCATGATCAAAAACTCCAAGTTCCAACCTAGTCATTTCTTTACCAAGAATAATAACATTGAGATCTCTGTGCATGCAGTTCTCATTCACATGCATTGTTCTCATAACCGGAAGTGTATCTGAATTGCAAGGGAAAGCTTAAAGTTGATTATCTCTGAGCGCCGGGTGAGGATAATCGAGCCCCAGGAGTCCCTCTAATCGAGCTTCAGACCAATTGGTAAACAAGCGACGAACTTTTAGTACAAACGAGCTCCATTCAAATGCTCTCACATGGAAGAAGTCCTTTCTATATTAGACATTAAATTGCTCTAAACATATTTTTCCATTCATTCTATTCCTCTGCTGTCTTTTACATAAATGATTTTACTTTAACAAATGTTTTTATTTCGTTCTTAGCTCGTAACGAATAATTTTCTTAGGCTTTTATCTTTGTGAAAACACAAGAGTTGTTTCTAGCCTTCTGGCTAGTACAGTGGTAACGCGTTTGCTTAGCATTCGCATGGCAGCAGATCGATCCCCGCCTGAGACCATGAGTTTAAGCTGTTTACTGGGGAGGATATTTCTATGGTTAGGCTTTTAACAGTTATTTTCCGCTATACGGTCAATATTGAAATTATTATTATAATCATGGTTTCACTTTCAATACAATCGGGTGGTTAAGAAGATGACAAATACAAGTTTAAAAAAGTATTTCGGATACGATTATGTAAACTACAGTATATACAATTATACAAAGAAGAAAAATACTTCCTTAGATAATAATAGGTAAAGCTTTAAAGGCAGTTCACTTAACATACTCAATCGGACATATAGAGCCTTCTATATATGTTTTGTACAGGGCCATATTTCGCTCCTCCTCATCTCGGTAGACCTCTCTTCATTGCTTCTCTTCAATCAGGCTCCTTTTTTTATATAACGAATTGGTCTGTATCTGCGAAAGGACATCAACAAATTCGGTATATAGAAAGAAGGAAAGCCTGAATAAAACTGACTTGCAATGTCTATGAAACACCTCTGGTCCATTTGTCGTTCTCCGAGTTTCTGATGGTGCTTCGACCCAAAGCTTTGGGGGAACTGTTCTGAGCTAATATAGCTCATATAGATTTGCTTATGTCTTTCATCTTTGCATAAACCAACAAGTGTTACTTGAAACCTGGAAACTATGACAAAACATTTAATTGAGTTGTAATCCGCTAATCAATTATTTTCTTATGAACATATCTTGCAAGAAGAAAAGTTCCTTAGACAAGAATACACCATAATGTGTTTGTCTTGTTAGCTTATAGTTGTATGACGGGATGATAAAATCTTAGGAAAAATCCTGAGCACATGAGGAAAAATCCTGAGCACATGAGGAAAAATCCTGAGCACATGGACAACCTTCGTCAATAATCTTTTTGGCAGTATAAAGAAGATTCACTTTGCAAACTCTTGTGCTTTTGAAAGGAAGGTAAACATTCTAATGTTTTCGATCTCGGGATTTGTAGGGTGCTGATAATAAGATTAAACAATTCAGATTAAGAGATAAATAGTCGAATTTTAAGATAGATATAGCGCCGAAGACTCCAACTTTTGCACTAATAACTAAGTTGAGCGTTAAAATGAGTTTAATCTTGGGAAATATTCACGACAAAGGAAAATATAATACATTATTGTATTGTGCAAAAGAAACATCTCGTTTCTTCCAGGGGATTATAGTTTTTGTAGTCGATGGGAAAAGCTAAGAACGGACCCTCGGTTTTATTTGGTCTTTCTTTCCTTTGAACTAAAAACAAAAGATTGACTGTCTCTGACGATTTCCCTTTGTTTCCAGCCACTTTGTTTGTAATTTTTTATCATAAATAGAAAAAGAGGAAGACGTAATTTTGGTAAGGTTTTAGCATACTTGACAAGATAGCATAAATTTTATATTTTACTCCTAGTAAATAAAATGCATTTTTTCTGTTAATTCTCTAGATGTTTTACGTCAAGATCTCATAGGTACCTTAGGCTACATATAAAAATGAAGGTTTTAGCATGTTTCACACTGTTTGAAATTATTTTTGCTGAGCTTTTGCATCAACTTTTATTTACGTACTGAGATTTGCATTCATATTGCTCTTGTCGTTCAAGTGTGGGAGTATATTAACTAGTCACTTGGTGGGAGTGTATTACACTAGTCACTCGGTGGGAATATATTAACTAGTCGCTAGGTGGGAGTATATTAGCTAGTCACTTGGAGGGAGTGTATTGCACTAGTCACTCGGTGGGAACATATTAACTATAGTCTATTTCTTTTATCGAGGCAGATTTGCACCGACTCGCCGCGGTGCCCTTTTAGCTCGGAAAATTTTCCTGATCGCTGATTGGTTAGAATTATCTCGTCCAACCAATCAGCGATCAGGAAACTTTTCCGAGCTAAAAGGGCACCGCTGCGAGTCGGTGCAAATCTGCATCGCTAAAAGAAATTGACTATAGTCACTTGGTGGGAGTATTTAAGTAGTTACTGGGTGGAGTATATTAACTAGTCACTCCTTTGTAGTATATTAACTAGAAACTCTGTGTTGGGGGGGGGTGTATATTAACTTGTGACTCAGTTGGAGTATGATAACAAGTTACTCGGTGGGAGTATATTACCTAGTGTACTCGTTAGGGGTATATTAACTAGTTATTCAGTTGGAGTATATTAACTAAAGTCAATTTTTTGTAGCGAGTCAGATTTGCACCGACTCGCAGCGGTGCCCTTTTAGCTCGGAAAATTTTCCTGCTCGCTGATTGGTTGGACAAGATAATTCTAACCAATCAGCAATCAGGAAACTTTTCCGAGCTAAAAGGGCACCGCTGCGAGTCGGTGCAAAGGTGCCTCATGAAAAGAAATTGACTATAGTTACTCAGTGGTAGTATGTTAGCTTGACACTCGACAAGGGTATATTAACTAGTTACTCGACAGGGGTATATTAACTAGTTACTCATTTGGAGTATATTAACTAGTTGCTCATTTGGAGTATATTAACTAGTTGCTCATTTGGAGTATATTAACTAGTTACTCATTTGGAGTATATTAACTAGTTACTCATTTGGAGTATATTAACTAGTCACTCGCCGGTATTCTATAAGATAACAAGTTACTCGATGGGAGCTTATTAACTAGTTATTTGCAACCCAGTTAGTCGGGCTTATTTTTGGGGTATTTTTCATAGTTACGCATTTATATCACCACATTAATGTTTTTATTTTCCATAGAAGTAGTGCGCTGTAGGCATTACTTGAAGATCTTTACGGCGCCTTTTTTGCCCACTAGCTGCACGCACTTTTTGGCCCTCAGCTATACCTCCTTTCCCACTACCTTTCTTCCATCTTACTGTCCAGCATCTTAACTTTTCCCTCTTACTGAAAATTAAGTAATTAGAATTAATATTATTAAAATTATCTTTATTCGAATTATTAAAATCAAATACTATATCGTATCCCGACGTTCTTTTGAATATAATTCTCTTCAACAATGAACAAGCTAATATTCCAGAGAAACCAAGAACCGGATCTCCTGGTTAAGTTTCTTGTTATACTGTATAATATCAATTATGTTCTAGTATTTCGTAAGAAAGTGATTTTAGCAATATTGAATTTCTTTAGGATTTTTTATTTAACACTAAACCTTCTTTGTCAAGTAGCTTACAAACAGGTTATATCTATATGAATGAAGGAATCCCAGTTATAATTTTTATTTTTATTTTAGGCTTACCTCTTCATGACTTTGACCGTTGAGAGATTTGGTATTTTAATTTAGCTATTTACACAAAAGGCTGTTGTAGACTAGCCTGCGATTCAAACGCATGCAATGCAGTGCCACAAACAGCTCACAGATTATATTAACATTTCATGTCTCATTCTCTTAAAGAGAATATGGAATATCTTAAGTGCAATGTTCGTATCGTGTTGAGAAATTGGTTGATGAGTAAATCTTAATATTCTTAAATATTGGACGAGTAAAGTAAGAGACTGTCATCAAATATAATTGAAATACCAAAATATTATTGCTTGATGACCTAAAAAATCTTAGGTATCCTACTTTTGTTTAAAAATGATATCATATAGTTCTCTAAAGTAGCTAAGGTTAATAAGTTCTTCAAAAAATTATCATGAACATATAAAAGGAAAGCAATGTTGTATTCCTGGAAAGTACTAAGGAAAGCAGAATCTGAACTAAAAGAAAAGGTAAAATTAATATTTCCACAATGCGAAAAATATAGTATTATGTGTACAAAATGACAGAATTAGGGGTTTTCATACGGCTTACATTGATATTAATTGAAGAATGGTTGAACTATTTGAGAGTAAAACAGTTCTCTTGTTACTTATTCATTACAGTGACATTTTTCGTGCATTTTTGACTGGCTGTCCAGTTGATGAAAATGTTGATTGACTTATATTTGCAAATCAGTAGCGGACAAAAATATATTAAATTGTAACAAAAGGGGAAATGCTTTAAATTTACTCAAAATATGGATAATCTACAAACGCTCTTTGTCAGTGTTTGAATATAAAGATCGGTATTTTGTAGCTAAATTGTTTCCAGGCATATTTATGAATTTTGTTCCCAAGTAAATCTTGAGTACGTGTTTTTTTTTTTGCTCTTGTTCTTTTTTTCTATTTTTTTCTAAACTGAAGATAAGAAAATCCCGTAATAATCTGCCATTTAATTTATGTATCATGAAGCCTTTCTGTAATACAAGGAAACCAAGTGAAAAGCCATAATAATAATAATAATCCATCCATATACCAAAGGCACTTCCCCCAATTTTGGGGGGTAGCCGACATCAACAAGAACAAAACAAAAAAGGGGACCTCTACTTTCTATGTTCCTCCAGCCTAACCAGGGACTCAGCCGAGTTCAGCTGGTACTGCTAGGGTGCCACAGCCCAACCTCCCACATTTCCACCACAGATGAAGCTTCATACTGCTGAGTCCCCTACTGCTGCTACCTCCGCGGTCATCTAAGGCACCGGAGGAAGCAGCAGGGCCTACCGGAACTGCGTCACAATCGCTCGCCATTCATTCCTATTTCTAGCACGCTCTCTTGCCTCTCTTACATCTATCCTCCTATCACCCAGAGCTTTCTTCACACCATCCATCCACCCAAACCTTGGCCTTCCTCTTGTACTTCTCCCATCAACTCTTGCATTCATCACCTTCTTTAGCAGACAGCCATTCTCCATTCTCTCAACATGGCCAAACCACCTCAACACATTCATATCCACTCTAGCCGCTAACTCATTTCTTACACCCGTTCTCACCCTCACCACCTCGTTCCTGACCCTATCTACTCGAGATACACCAGTCATACTCCTCAGACACTTCATCTCAAACACATTCAATTTCTGTCTCTCCATCACTTTCATTCCCCACAACTCCGATCCATACATCACAGTTGGTACAATCACTTTCTCATATAGAACTCTCTTTACATTCATGCCCAACCCTCTATTTTTTACTACTCCCTTAACTGCCCCCAACACTTTGCAACCTTCATTCACTCTCTGACGTACATCTGCTTCCACTCCACCATTTGCTGCAACAACAGACCCCAAGTACTTAAACTGATCCACCTCCTCAAGTAACTCTCCATTCAACATGACATTCAACCTTGCACCACCTTCCCTTCTCGTACATCTCATAACCTTACTCTTACCCACATTAACTCTCAACTTCCTTCTCTCACACACCCTTCCAAATTCTGTCACTAGTCGGTCAAGCTTCTCTTCTGTGTCTGCTACCAGTACAGTATCATCCGCAAACAACAACTGATTTACCTCCCATTCATGATCATTCTCGTCTACCAGTTTTAATCCTCGTCCAAGCACTCGAGCATTCACCTCTCTCACCACTCCATCAACATACAAGTTAAACAACCACGGCGACATCACACATCCCTGTCTCAGCCCCACTCTCACCGGAAACCAATCGCTCACTTCATTTCCTATTCTAACACATGCTTTACTACCTTTGTAGAAACTTTTCACTGCTTGCAACAACCTTCCACCAACTCCATATAACCTCATCACATTCCACATTGCTTCCCTATCAACTCTATCATATGCTTTCTCCAGATCCATAAACGCAACATACACCTCCTTACCTTTTGCTAAATATTTCTCGCATATCTGCCTAACTGTAAAAATCTGATTCATACAACCCCTACCTCTTCTAAAAGCCCCCTGTACTTCCCAGATTGCATTCTCTGTTTTATCCTTAATCCTATTAATCAGTACTCTACCATACACTTTTCCAACTACACTCAACAAACTAATACCTCTTGAATTAAAACACTCATGCACATCTCCCTTACCCTTATATAGTGGTACAATACATGCACAGACCCAATCTACTGGTACCATTGACAACACAAAACACACATTAAACAATCTCACCAACCATTCAATTACAGTCACACCCCCTTCCTTCAACATCTCAGCTTTCACACCATCCATACCAGATGCTTTTCCTACTCTCGTTTCATCTAGTGCTCTCCTCACTTCCTCTATTGTAATCTCTCTCTCATTCTCATCTCCCATCACTGGCACCTCAACACCTGGAACAGCAATTATCTCTGCCTCCCTATCATCCTCAACATTCAGCAAACTTTCAAAATATTCCGCCCACCTTTTCCTTGCCTCCTCTCCTTTTAACAACCTTCCATTTCCATCTTTCACTGTCTCTTTAATTCTTGTGCCGGCCTTTCTTACTCTCTTCACTTCTTTCCAAAACTTCTTCTTATTCTCTTCATATGACTGACCCAGTCCCTGACCCCACCTAAGATCAGCTGCCCTCTTTGCCTCACGTACCTTGCGCTTTACTTCCACCTTTTTCTCTCTATATTTTTCATATTTCTCTATACTATTACTCTGCAGCCATTCTTCAAAAGCCCTCTTTTTCTCTTCCACTTTTACCTTCACTCCTTCATTCCACCATTCACTGCCCTTCCTCATGCTGCCTCCAACAACTTTCTTGCCACATACATCACTTGCAATCCCAACAAAATTTTCTTTTGCTAACTTCCACTCCTCCTCTAAATTACCAGTTTCTCTTACTCTCACCTCGTCATATGCCATTTTCAACCTTTCCTGATATTTACTTTTTACCCCAGGTTTTATTAGCTCTTCAACCCTCACTAGCTCCCTTTTACATCCACCTACTCTATTCCCCCACTCTTTTGCTACAACCAATTTTCCTTCCACCAAAAAATGATCAGACATACCGTTAGCCATACCCCTAAACACGTGCACGTCTTTCAATCTTCCAAACATTCTTCTAGTTATCAACACATGATCCATTAATGCCCTTTCTACTACTCTTCCATTTGCCACTCTTACCCATGTATACTTATTTTTATCTTTCTTCTTAAAAAAGCTAGCACTTATTACCATCTCTTGTTCAACACACATATCTACCAGTCTCTCACCACTCTCATTTTCACCTGGTACGCCATACTTTCCAATGACACCTTCTACCTCTCCAGCACCCACTCTAGCATTTAAGTCACCCATAACAACTACATAATAATAATAATAAAAAACAAACTCATGAACTTGCATGAATTTCAGTTGTATCTATTTTCATATGCTGCGCGTCATTGTCTAAGATTTCTTCAAATTCACATCGTTATAGACATGCAAGAGGTCTTTAGTTTTAGATCTATTTAAGACTCAAGTTATATTGAATAAGAAAGCTCGGTCTCTAGATTATAGGTCGGGTCTTATGCGCTTTTATAACCCTCGACTTTAAATGTCTCTCTTTCAGCCGAAACATACATAGACACACACACACACACACACACATATATATATATATATATAGTGTGTGTGTGTGTGTACACGCGCACACACACACATATATATATATACATATATATATATATATATATATATATATATATATATAGTGTGTGTGTCTGTGTACACGCACACACAGACACACACATATATATATATATATATATATATATATATGTATATATATATATATATATATATTTATATATATACACACACATATATATATATATATATATATATACATATATATATATATATGTATATGTATATATATATATATGCATGTATTTATATGCGTATATAGATACTGTTTATATATATGTGTGTATATATATATATATAAATATATATATATATATATATATATATATATATATATATATATGTCTGTAAGACTTCGAATATCAATAGGGATGATTATACTTTTTTGGGTATCTGAAATCCCGTGATATAGGTATTCTGAGGACCAAATTGGTTTTGAGTAAAATGTTTTGCTTCGTTATAGGTATGCCTTGAACTAGGTTTGGAACATATTGCTTTGACATTTGTTGTTGGTCTTTTGTAACTACAGACTAACAATATCGCCTATAGCTCCTACGCATTTGCACTAGATCATTGATTTAAAAATACTCATAAATGTCAGAGGCAAGGGTCATGACCATATATACATATGATCAGCTCCCTAGTTCAATGGGGGTTGGATTTCTGCTTAAGGCACCATACACATAACTTAGTTACCTTAATTTGAGTGTGCGTGTGTGTGAATATATATATATATATATATATATATATATATATATATATATATATATGAAATATGTATATATATATATATATATATATATATATATATATATATATGTTATATATATACTGTGTATATACATACATATATATATATATATATATATATATATATATATATATATATATATATATATATATATACACATTCACTTTTCATATTTGACCACTCATTGTTAGTTCCTGGAAGTGCTTGAGTACCATGGAGGAGAAAAGCTATGTCCAATTCTGATCGAAGGGGATTTTAAAATCCACTGTACTTCACTTGGCCAAAGTAGTGAATTGTGTATTTTGTGCAGTCTAATGAGGGAGTTTGTAGGCTGACATGTAATAAAAGGCTTGAGTAACATTTATTAAAGTAGAAACTAGTAAATATGCAAGTGTGTTTTTCTCAAAATATTGGTGTAGGATATCATTTAAAAAAATATTTTATACAAGAAGCATTTGAGAGAGAGAGAGAGAGAGAGAGAGAGAGAGAGAGAGAGAGAGAGAGAGAGAGAGAGAGAGAGCAGGATACACTATGAATATGTAAACGAAAAATGTTTCAAACCACAGCTTAGAGAAAGCAGCTTTAATTCGAAAAGGTTTTGATGCACATAAAGGAAAATAACATATCTGCAAAGATGCCTAAAGGCAGAATGTTCCTTTTGGGTACAAGTAATACTGTTGTGGGTAGATCAGATGTTTATCTATTTTATAAAACATTTTGCCTTTTTAATATTCCCGGAAAATAGAAGAAAAAAAATACTTCATCTGAAAAGCCTTTGATAATGTGCTCCGGGCAATTATGTGGAGAGTCCTGCGTAATTATGGAATTTCGCTTAAATATGTGAATTTGATAAGTCCGTTCTTCAGCATAGCAAGAGCAAATCTAGTAGAAGTGGAGTCCTATCAAATGAATTTCCAGTGAACAGCGGAGTACTCCAAGGGAGTGTTGTCACCTATGTTGTTTATCCTCCTCATTGATTTTGTAATGCGTAGAATAGTCAGAGAAGGTGGAGAAGGATTGGACTGGATTGGTAATAGGAAATTAGCTTACCTAGTAGATGTTTATGATGCTGTCATTATTAGCACTGCACCACAGGTTTTGTAATGCTTGCTTACCAGAATTCATGAAATATCACACGAGGCTAGGCCCAAGATAAATAGAAGGAAGAGATAATGAGAATGGAATATGCACTAGAAGATGAAATATCATTGGAAAGAATTAATGAGGTAGAATCGTTTAAGTATTTAGGAACTATGATATCTAATACAGGGTCTTTAGAATTTGGTGAATGATTGAATAAAGCAAATCAGACAGTGGCAAGGTTAAGTAATATATGGAAATCAAATCGGCTGAAGTTACATAAAAAAATCAAATTTATTGAGGTCAGTTTATTGAGATCGGTGTTACTCTAGGGATATGAGTCTTGGTATGAAACAATATCTAACAGATTAATTAGATTTGAGAACAAAGCCCTCAGAAGGATATTGGGAGTTGAATGGCGGGACAGGATTAGGAGTGAAACTATAAGAGAGATTACTTGAATTCCATATGTGGATAAGATCATGGTAAGGAGTAGATGGAAATGGTTTGGGCATGCTCTTCGTACTCCACAAGAAACATTATTCAACCAAACGTTTAATTGGGTTCCACAAGTCACTAGAAGAGTTGGAAAACCTAGACCTACATGGCTAGGAAATCTGAAGTCAGAGATGATGAATGACGAATATTGAATCAAAAGCTCAAGATAGAGACGACTGGCGAAATCTAACCGAGTACCTTTGCGTAGAAGGAGATGATTATGAAGATGAAAGGCAAACTGTGAATCTTCTTTATACAGATATGGTATGAATATACTAGTGTGTCAGTGCGCGATAGTATGTACGTTACAGCGTCCCGTTTTGGGGAGTGAAATGTCATATTAAAAAAAAAAAATCCTTTACCTTTCAATTTTGAAGGTTTCGTTCAAAGAACGAAGTGAAAAAAGTACAGGTCTGCTTAAATCATGTGCGTTCCTTGAAGCGTAACCTTAATATCGAAATGAGTAGAATCATTCGTGTTCCATTTTATGAAATAAAAGTTTAATTTATAGCTATTTGCAATGATAGCAGCAACATATATGCGCTGTATTCTTGATTAGTAGTTCGTTTCAAATTAACTAGATTTACAAATTGAAATATTAATGCGAAAACGGTTTTAATTTCCGACGAAATGAAAATGAATTTTGATATTCGAGAAATGAGATTAAAGTTATTTATGTTTGTAAGATTTATTTTCCAACTTCCAATCACCTTTCATCACGAACTGAGGAATATTGATTTAGTTTGGGAATTGAGAATTTTGATATGTTACCGGAGTCGCCGAAGTACATGATTTTTTTATGCCTTTGAAAATAATTTTGTTTTGAAATGAGGTCTGGAAGAAATGAGATTGCTTATAACCATCTAGTCCAAGAACTATTTAAGATTTATGCTAATTGGGCTAACCGTTTAAATTTAACTAAAATTTCTGAAATGTGACATGAATTAGTTACGTAGTTCATCTTTATAGTTGCTGGTCCACAATTCCTTTAGAATCTGCATTGGCCTCTCACTGTCTTTCCACAATCATGGTTTTCAGTAAATTTATTAAGGCACTAAACCATATAAAGGACAGCGGACCCAAACTGATATTGTACAACGGCAGTTCGAGAGAAACAAGAAAACGTATTATAAGAGCATTTTGCATCATAAATACCAGTAAGATGAGAGCGACCGTGAAGAAAATCCTATGATATAATAAGACTACCATCTATTCAGAAATCCACATAGAACTATTCATGACAACCTAACCACAAGTTAATTACTTGTGGAAAATAATTCTCTCCCTGGCAAACAACCTTATGTGGTGTAAGGTGGTACATATTCCAGTATTGTTTGTTTGTTTGTTTCAAGAATGCCTTGCTTATAGAAAGACACGGACTCTTGCGTAGAGTTACGCGAATTGAATTATGCAAGAGTAGCTTCCCAGAGGGAATCCATGGTTCAGTGAACGTGGATCGGGTAAAAGTAAGTTACTTACAAGGGATTCTGAAACTCCAAGGGAAAGTTATTGATTCTGTAACACCAAGGGACAAGTTGCTATGACTGGCGTGAAATGGAAGGAAGCAGCCTAGTAGGGTGACTCCTTTTTAGGTCCACGAACGAAGGGGTAAACAGACCAACTCTATCAGTAGGAGAGAATGTGTGACAGCAGCAAGTCCCAGTAAGTAGAAGACTCTGTGAAGGGAAAGAAAAAATTTAAGTAGGAGGGGGAAGGAGTAGTTTTTAACTCAAGGACCTTTTGAATTTTGGGAAAGGTAATGATTGGGATGGTTAAGGGAATAAGGTGTTCAAGGGGAAGTGACTCAATTTCTTGAGTGAGGGTTTGGGTAGGATGGGGAGGATTAGGATTTGGGAGAGATGCTGGTTCTAGTTGACCGGAAATCTCAGGGCCAGGTAAGGTCGACAGCTGACGTCGAGTTCTCTGGCGAGGAGGTCTTTGGTTCTGTGACACCTGTTGCTGTGTTTGAGGTACTTGCAGTGGCTGAGGTGAGGAGGTGTTCATGGCTTTGATCTTCTTCGGCCGCTCTAGGTATCGCCTATTCCATGCGTGATGAGGCCGGGAGCAGTTGGGGCACTTGGGTCTGGTTTCTTTAACCTCGTTATGAGCAGTGATGCAGATATTGGTCTCATGGCCTTGGTTGCAGACACCGCAGATGATGGGTCCCATTCAGGCTTCTCTATGATAGCCAAAACGCTTGCAGTGAAAGCACCGGATGGGCTTCAGTGTGTAATCGTTGATGGGGGAAAGTTCCCCATATGCCCATGAAGGTAACTATTAGCTTGCTGACAGGGACGTCATTCTTTTCCTTGCAGTGCTCAGCTGCGGCGATGTTGCTGCACGAAGGTGCTAAGGTGAGACGCATTGTGACAGGATACTTGGAAACAACGGCATCCCTCTGTATTGTGGTAGGGTCAAGCAGCGTGAGGGTGGGTTCATTCTGTAAAGAGCTGGCAGTTTCTTGATCCTTGTGGGAAATGATAAGCTCCCCCTTGTGATTCGGTCGAACTGATATCTGTATTCCATGTCTGGCGGCCATGACAGCAACTGTGGCGTAAGAAAGGGAGCTGTTGGGTTGTAGGAGCTTGAATTTGGCAAGAGGTTTCTTAACCTGTGTCTTCGGTTCTAGCACAAGTCTTGGGTCGCTGAAGGCAATAGCAGTGGCATCCTTCAGGAGCTGGGTTAAGCAGTCAGTGCAATTGCAATCAGGGGAATGATTTCAATGAAGAAATAAGAAATTAGTACAAATATACACTTAAACTTTTCGTAATAAATATTTATAATGGTAATTCTAAGAAAATTAATGTTTTTCTTTTAGAAATACTTGCTTTGCAAGGCACAAGTATACAAAAATTTATTTTTTTATATCTGTAGGTAGGAGGTGTACGAACTTTTATCTTGTAGAAACGAAACCATTTATTTGAAGCACTGGAAGTTTTTTCAATCGCTGTAGTCCCAGGCCTTGTGAATTCCTCTATATTTTTCATCAAATCAGAAAATTTCAGTGGGCTAATCGAATAACACGTCGATTTCGATCGTACTTGTGTGTGTGTCCATGAGGCCGCGACTATTCGGCCTGAACCTCAAGATAATATTGTCCGTGTCATTTAAACTGTATAAAAAGCCAAAACCAAGGGCGACCTGATTTAAACTCAACTGGTCACTGATTTAAACTCAACTGGTCACTGCATATCTTTCGAAAAGAGTCGTAATAAATGTACAACATAAGCCATAGGAAAACATCGATGTGATAATAATACGCCCTTCTATCGATCGCATAATGGATACAGCCAATATGGCCGCCAAAAATTTCAACTTCACTACACTTTAGAACCAAGGGAGCTCGATCCAGTCTTTATTAGAGATCAGTAGAAAGGATGTCATGGGCTTTTCTTGCGTTTGTAGGGGGTGTATCCGGCTTCTTGGGTATTGTAGAGGTTCTGTAGTAACGGAAACACTTGTCTGATGCAATTTCGCAATAATTGCAACTGCATCTCATTGTGTGGGTGCTTTGAGATTTGTCATTGACATCCGTGGTTTTAGGGCCAATCTTAACGAAGAGTTCCCTTCTATGCTCGGCTTATAGTGAATGTTGGGGTACTGGATATAAGTGCCATTCCCAATTTCCGAGGAAGAAGGCGGACATGGTGTGGTGGACGAAACTCTACGGGATCTACAGTGAACATTTCAGTTACCGGAGCAGAGGACTGGGAGATTTTATCAGTGCTAGAGCTGCGCTGAACTCCGATACCCCCAGGTAACCAATGATGGATGCTATTAGAATTACACTTTATGATGATCCAGTGATGGATGCTATTAGCGTTACACTTTATGATAATACAACATAACTCCCAAAACGTCTTTTAGGCACCCTTTGGGGCGGGGGGGGGGGGGTTGGTTTCAGTTTTTAACAACTGTCAATTGTAAGTTACAATATTACTCATCAACCGTCTAACGGTCCTTCACATAAAGAGTTGAAGATAAGTATAAGTTGATTGAAGAAATCCAGTTTCTTCTTAAATGTGAAGAAACAAAATTTAATTACTTTCAGATGTGTTACTAAACATCAGGACATTATAACAGTCTGATCAGTCCTATCAATTATGACAATGAATAGCCATAGCTACAGAAATTGTGTTCATATAATTGTGAAACCCTTAACTAAAAGATTAATGCTGTTGAAACTGCTGCCATTACCATAACTGTCATTTCTTTAAAAAAAAAATATTCTAGTAGATAGGGTATTTAACTTTTTCATTATTAACTTTATTTTCCCTTCCATTTGAATGCTTATTATCTGAACAAAGTACGTATAATATGGAAGAGATGGACGTAAAGCTAGAATTTGGCTTCGTATTCACAATTGCAGTCTATTTCTACAATTATAATAACTCTACAAGGAATTTGATGCATTTTCTCTTGGTATGTAAATAAATGCATATTAAATCTTCTTCTTCTTCTTCCCAGCTTGTTCCCATTTTTATATGGGGTCGCCGTTGCGGATGAGCCGTTTCCATCTTTTTCTATTTTGTGCTTCTGCCTCATCAATCCCCTTCTCCTGTAAATCTCCTCTGACACAGTCCCTCCATCTCTTTCTTGGTCTTCCTCTTCTTCTTCTTCCTTGAACCTCCATCTCCATAGTATGTCTCCCAACGTGGTCCTCATCTCTCCTCATCAGGTGTCCATACCATCTCAGCCTCCCTTCCTGCACTTTCTTTGATATTTCCACCACCTTTGTCGACCTCCTTATGTAGTCATTTCTTATCCGATCTTCTCTTGTCACCCCAGACATCCACCTAAGCATTCTCATTTCTGCCACATCCATCTTCTTCTCCTCTGTCTTCCTCATGCTTGCTGTTTCTGTTCCATACAGCATTGCTGTTCTTACCACTGTCTTATGAAATTTTCCTTTCAATCTCAGTGGTATTCTTTTGTCGCAAAGAACTCCTGAGGCTGCTCTCCAGTTGTTCCAGCCTGCCTGTACCCGATGTTTAACTTCATCTTCCATACCTCCTCCAGCATTAACAAATGATCCCAAATACTTAAACTCATCAACTCTCTTTATCTGTTCTCCCCCAAGCTGAATACTTTCTCTATCATCCCCCTCACTGGTGGTACACATATATTCTGTCTTAGATCTACTTATTCTCATTCCTCTGTCCTCCAGTACTTGCCTCCATCTTTCCAATTTCATTTCCAGATCTTCCCTGCTCTCTGCGCACAGAACAATATCATCTGCATACAATATGTTCCATGGTACTGCCTCCCTTACCTCTTCTATTAAAACGTCCATCACTATGTTAAAGATAAATGGGCTCAGAGCTGACCCTTGGTGTAATCCTACTCTCACCCCAAAGCCCTCTGTCTCCCCAGTACTGCTCCTCACTCTAGTAAATACATTACGTTACATCTCTTGTATCAGTCGAACGTACTTCTCTGGCACCCTCCTCTCCCTCAGACTCCTCCACACCTCTTGTCTTGGGACTCTGTCATAAGCCTTTTCAAGGTCAATGAATACCACATGCAGGTCTCTTTGCTTTTCCCGGAATTTCTCCATTAGTTGCCTCAGACAAGATACACCATCTGTTGTTCCCCTACCCTTCATGAATCCCATCTGCTCTTTACCTATTTCTACTTCTTCTCTTAGTCTGGCATCTATCATCCTTTCCAGTATCTTCAAAGTGTGGGACATTAATTTAATACCACTGTAATTCCCACACTCTTGGACATCACCTTTCCCTTTGAAGATAGGGATCAATATACTCCCTCGCCACTCATTTGGTATCTTTTCCTGCTCAAAAATCTTTATCATGAGGTCATACAGTATATCTACTCCTTCATCCCCTAATGCTTTCCATGCCTCCACAGGAATCATGTCTGGCCCAGTTGCCTTCCCATTCTTCATCTTCCTCAGTGCATTTATTACCTCTTGCCTAGAGAACCTTATTACAATGCCAAAGTTCGCCTGTCCATCCTCTCTTAGTAATCTATCATTTTCTTCATTTAACAGCTGTTCAAAATATTATTTCCATCTCTTTACAATGTCTTCCTCCTTTCTAAGTACTACACCATCTTGATCTTTAATTTGTTTGATGTGTGTAATATCTTTGGTGCTCTTAT
>NC_090765.1:46546799-46549299 GCF_036898095.1 Palaemon carinicauda | reverse complement strand
ACCTTTGACTGACCAGACAGTACTACATTGGATCCTTCTCTCTGGTTATGGTTCACTTTCCCTTTGCCTACACATACACTGAATAGTTTGGCCTATTCTTTATGGATTCTCCTCAGTCCTCATATACCTGACAACACTGAGATTAGCAAACAATTTTTCTTTATAAAAGGGGTTAACTACTGCACTATAATTGTTTTGCCGTCACTTTCCTCTTGCTAAGGGTAGAAGAGACTCTACAAAATCAAACAATTGTTCTCTAGTCTTGGGTAGTGCCATAGCCTCTGTACCATGGTCTTCCACTGTCTTGGGTTAGAATTCTCTTGCTTGAGGGTACACTCGGTCACTATTCTATTTTATTTCTCCTCCTCATGTTTTGTTGAAGTTTTTACAGTGTATGTAGGAAATATTTATTTTAATGCTATTACTGTTCTTAAAATATTTAATTTTTCGTTGTTTCCCTTTTTCACTAGGCTATTTCCCTGTTGGAGCCCTTAGGCTTATAGCATCCTGCTTTTCCAACTAGGGTTGTAGCTTAGCAAGTATTAATAATAATAATAATAATAATAATAATAATAATAATAATAATAATAATAATAGTAATGATAATAATAATATAAACCGATTTTCAGTGATTGTTTCAAAGTATTTAATGGGAGATTGTTGCTCATAAGTCGTTTTAAATTCTTTATCCTTATACACGCTATAACAAATGCTGATACAAATAAACTGTGAATCTTGCCAATTCATCATTTGCTGAAATATGACGAGGAAAGAAATGAATGTAAGTTGTCGAAAAATTTGCTGTAATAGACTTGAGAGAACTGCCCATATTGCACTTGAATACTTGTTCAATGCAACTCCTATTGCTTGAAAATTTATAGGACATGCATTTCCCATTTGTTTGGGTCTTGTTCTAGACGAGCAGGAAGTGGAGAGCAAATGGTGTCTGTTGAGAAAAAATAAAATATCTTCTGCAATTGGTTCCGTGATAATTAAAGAATTTTTACCCGGAGATGATAATTTTTCTTTCCTTCACGTTATTCCAGCTTTCTAATAAGCTCTTTCAGCAACAGATGTTTTTAAAAATCTTGCCAGTTGGATTCCGAGAAACTCAAGATATGCTCGCCTTTTCATGAAAGGATTTGATAAAACCATTTTTTCCCATGAGTGAATGAAAAATCTTTACTTGCTAACTTTCCTCAATAGGAATTCCGAACACGTGTGATAGTTTTTTCTTTGTGTTGGTTTTTCATTGCTTTACCACTCCTTTCCTGTTTCTCCATTTTTACTCGACATTGGAAACGAAAATAATAGTCTCTGCCAGTTCTCATTGGGATTCAAAACAATTATATTGCATCCATACACTGCATCAACTATCCAAAAGGCAGTTTCACATTGCAATTTTTTCCTAATGGTTTTTATCTATTCTATAAATTACTTAATTAAATTGCAATCGCTTGCTTGATTAACTCTGAATCAATTTTTGAAAGAGGAAATGCAATTTAAACAATTAATCAGGTGCTCGAAACTGTTTGAATCTTACTAGCAATATTTATGTATACGAAATTAATTATTTTAAATCGTAAAAAAAAGAGTTTCTAGATATCAATATATTGTATTTTTTAAGAAACATGAAGTAGCATGCAATATAGTTCTTGGTTATTTCTTGAATGTAAGGGGGCAATGGAACATCTCATAGTAATGCATTACTGAAAGGTTAACTTTGCGTTAACACATTTCAAAAACGAGAAGACCCGATGTAAATTAAAATTGTTCTATTATTTGCAAATATTCTAAAGGGTGAGGAAGCCGGTCATGGCCTACACCGGATTTGTGACGTCAATTGCAGTTTATTTTTTTTTTTTTTATTTTGCGACTTAACAGAGGGTGCTTTTTAAATCCTTTGAGGTCGAGGAATTTTTTTTTTCTTATTATTTTAGAATTTTTTGTCATCAAAGTCACCAGAAAGATAATAATTTATACGAGTGTAAATAACTTAATGAAGGATGCAAAACTGGCTTACCTAGGATGAGAAAAGTGTACATTTAAAGTGAAGTATATGATACATTATGAGGATGATTAGCATTTTTATTTGAGCAGTAATTGCTGCTGCAGAAGTAATATGAATAGTTCAAATGTAGGAGAATCATTCAAGACTTGAAAACTCCTCATAAATAAAGTAAATAAACCTGGATAACGGAATTTGTTAGCTTTAGTGGTCGAGTATAAAAGTGGGAAGAGATATTTATATGTATGAAGGTAACGAGACCTTCATCGTGGAATAAGCGCAGGCATAATACAAGTTATGGTAATTGAAGGGGCCAATATTGCTTATTGGTGGAAGGGAAGGTGAATAACGTGTTCGGATTTGATTATTAATTCTGGAGTTTAAAGTTGATGGTTAGGAAACATGTTTGTTATACAATGGCGTATAGTGGCAGTAATTAGGCATCTTGTCTATAAGGCCTTTTGATGCTATAGTTTCTAGAGGTTGCCTAGC